>NC_051154.1:325724420-325885574 GCF_013339745.2 Dermacentor silvarum | reverse complement strand
TCGTGTGTTCTGAGGTTTTTGGAGGAGGACTTCATAGGGTATCACGACAGTGTCTCTACCTTTTTCGATGACCTTCCAGGATCTTCACACCAAGCACATCAATGCTCCCATTAAATTGAGTCATAGACATGACCGCTCGAGCAACACTGTCAACAGCACATGGCCGGGGAAAAACTCTTGATGTTCTTTCAGAACCATGCCTGTCTATCCAGGTCACCTTCACCTGACAATTTGTTTCATTGTCTGCACAAATGGGAGCAAGAAGGTGTTCATAGCAGGCTTTTTTTGCCCGAACCACAAGCCAGCATGCAAAATCTTTGACACACGGTTTTGTACTTAAGCTCATTCACTGCGCAACAAAGGCCATATTCCGTAGCCTGAGCTTTCATACAAAGGTACCCCCATCAGTATTGAAAGTCACGGTGAGGTCTCTGAACTGAGTGGGAGCTTCTGATAGCCTGGGCTCTACTTATGTCACTTATGTCAAAGGATGGCACTGGCTTATCACATGTGCTGCCTTTCTCTTTCGCTAGTATGTGTTTCAGGTGACTCTCAAAATCTAAAGTGTAAAAATATAAAATTTTGCAACAAACCCTAACACGCAGAGGGCTTTACAAGACTGCATTCAACTTCCACAGTATTTCTCTCAATGACGCAACATATCCCATGCACTCATTACAATAGAAATGTTGTGTCTTTGTTTCACCATAAGAAAAGTTCTTAAAAAAGGCATACTTCGTTGACGGAAATCCAGTACCATCAGGCAAGTGTGCCTCAACAAGCTTTAGCACATATCAGTGGCTTCCTTCGACGTGAATGCCGCAGGCTGTGTGCCATGATTAGCAGAACACTCTCCGCCTTGCTTATTCTTGAACCTGGTACAGCGGAGCATCCTGCAAAAATAAATGTAGGCAAAAAATTACTACTGCAGTATTATGAGCTTTGAAAGTTTTGGAATTGTGCCAATAGTTTAAAAACATGTCATTATTTGACCCCCCCCCCAAAAAAAAACTGTCTGTTATAGCAAAGAAAACGAGAGTATCATGCAGGAAGAAAACGGATTAAGCACAGCGCGTTGTATTCTTCCTGGGGTAGTACGTGTCAAAACCAGCTTCGATATGAGGCACGTCGTAGTGGAGGTCTCCGGATTAAATTTACACCACCTAGGGTTCTTTAACGTGCACTACAACGCAAGCACATGGGCGTTTGCATTTCGCCTCCATCGAAATGCAGCCGCCGCGGCCGGGATTCGATCCCTCGATCTCGTGCACAGCAGCGCAATGCGTTAGCTGACAGCCACCGCGGCGGTGTGAACGAGTGGTCAAACGCGATGCATATGTATAAACAGAATTACCATTTTGTCTGCTCTTGATGATCTGTCTTTCATCTTGTCCGTCGTCCTATGTCTAATGATGAGCTTTACCGCTAGAGTATTCCGAAGAGATCGTCAACGGACTCGCCGCTGCTGCGCCACTCCGAGTTGTCAGTCTCGTTCCACGAATGGTTCAACGCAGAAAGCGAATCATTCTGGCTACACAGCCCACTGACGCTGCCTCGTTAGGCGGCTCATACAACGGGGACGCGTCCGTGAGCCTCAAGAGCATCCGCCGACACGTCGCACTGGTTGCTGCGGGTCGTTATCAATACCACATGCAGCGAAAATGTCATCTTCCCGGCCTTCCCGTTCTGCAGCTTCTGAAAACGATATCTCGACCACAGTGGCACTTCGCAACTCGGGTCTTATAGATACCGTCCATACTTCTCTTGTATGGCTGGTATGGCATTGTGAACAGTTCACGTGGGTCACGCAATTCGATCGGAACGGATTCCGTGGGCCGTAAACTCGCAGGCGGAAAGGCAAACTAGTCAACCTTGCAGTATGGCAACTCAAGGAGTAAATGCCTGAGTGCTTTAGCGAGATGTGGATAAATGTACAAAGTTGCTCCTTCTGTCCTTTGAAGTTATATAACAATCAGCGCCATCAAACAATCAGCTTTTGTTTATTTATTTTTTTTAGTATTATCTTACTGATTAATGTACCTGTTAGCCGCGGTTGTATTGGTTTGAAATCTTACACAAAACTCCAAGCGTATTTGCCGTGCGTTTTCGTATTTTCCGCTTACAAGCGCGATGGACGGGAATACAGACAGGAAACGTTCTCATCTTCTTCGCTGTAAATAAAACACTACGTAGGTCTCCCGACAGTATATACGTGTTCTGTGTTATATGCATGTTATGTCCACATGACACCGGTGTGGCAACCTAAGTGGGATTCGGCATTGTGTCAGTATTCGATGGGACAGGTACCGCGGAATCCAGAGTGAGCAACTTGTCACCGACTGAAGCCCAAACCGCATTCACGCGATTTTGTGCGCGACGGCGACGAGCGACGGCTTCGAGCGACGAAACGGGCCGTCGCGCGAACAGATCGCTTGGTCTTTTCGCTCAATCGCTCGGTTCTAGAAATCTAGAATTCGTCGCTCGTCGCCCGGAAGTGCTATGAGCGACTAGCCAATAGCGCGACGCCGGAACTGGATATACATCAGTCAAGTACTATACCGATTGTCGCACGGAACGAGCAAACGACTAGATTTTGATACGTGCAAGGACAATAACGTAGTGCAAGACCTTTAGAAATATTTATGCTGCTCTTTACACTAAAACACATCAACCTTAAATTAATAAAGCAAGCGTCACGCCAGTTTCGGCGAGTATTTGCTGCCCTCATACCGGCAACACCGGGAGGACGTCGCTCAAAGTCGTCGCTCGCATGCGGTGCGACTTGTAGGCGACGAGCGACCGCGACAGCCATCTCCATCGCGTCGCTTGTCGCTGTCGCGCTCAAGATCGCATGAATGCGGTTTATACTTGAAGCGTCGAATGCAGACGACATTATTCATTTCATGCTTCCATAGTTGAACATTTCGTCGGAGAATGTAGAATTGTGCCAGGCAGCCAGCGCACAGTGCTTGCTTCGCTGACCAGTTAATTGAAACGCGGGAATCACATCACTGAAGTGATCCCGAATGGTTCTAAATCTGAAACACTTCTCAAATCCGGCAATCCATGCAGGTAGTGAGAAAATCACAGGCCCTGCGTCAGGACTGTTTGTCATCGACAAATATACATATATGAGCATAATTAATGTTATAGAATATTGATTAATAAATAAAACAAAAGGCTAATGGTTTTATTCATGGGGACACAATTGGACCCTTTTTTGTTTGACGTTTGACCGCTTTTAGAGCGAAGCTGTATATACCTCTACCAGCCAAGGAAATTTTCGTGTCGGCGTAAGCAAAAAACGCCAGGCTAAAAATTGAATACAAACAGCATATCTCCTTTGAAATCAGGCATACAGCTAGCATACAGCTAAGCACTCGTTTTCAAATAAAACCCACAAACAAGTATCAGAACCACATGATGGATGATATATAAAGCGCGTGTGAACAATGGGAACTCCCTCCGACGCGTTCCGTTAAAGTTTATATATATATAGGCTTGCAGCTGCTTCGAAAAGGGTTGACATCATTCAAAACCCTCGTGAAACCAGTGTCTCTGGTTTCACTCGTTTGTAGAGGCACGTGTGTGAATTCACGTTACGTCAAAATGAGTGATCGTTGTGGATGTCGTTTACAGCGTTCCACCTCCCGTGTGTTTCCTGGTAAAGATTACGGTTGCGTAAGCTACTCCGAGTGGAAAAGTACCCAATAGCATATAAATCACTTAGTGACGTCACCACGGTCTAGCAACTCATTCAGTTCATTCCAGGCTACCGTGGGTAGACCACGAAAAGTGAGGACGAGAGAAGAACAGCGTGAATATAATGTCGTTGTGAAGTAATAAAGGGTGTTGTTAAGTACATTTCACTTGTCTCTGGTTTCACTCTTTGTAGAGCCACGTGTGTGAATTCAAGTGACGTCACAATGGGTAATCGTTGTGGGTGTCGTTTATAGCTTCACTGTCCAACCACCTTCACAGCGTGGATTGGAGCCACAGTTTTTTCATTTGAACACCAGGCATGGGTGCTATTTGTGTTTAGATCGATGTATTACATCGTTGAGGAGCGTTTCATTTTAGCAATTCTCCACTTAGGCCTCACATTGTGTTTCCCATTAGTACATACACTTAAGGGTTCACATGTCATATGCCATTGCTAGCTTCTTTATACGCGAAAACTGAGCCAAAAAAAAGTTGAGACAGTAGGCCTCAATGGAGCTGTCATGAATCACAGTGCCATCGTGGTTTAAGGCTGGAATAGATATGTCGTCCTTTCCATTAATGTTGATATATCGCCAGAATTTTTAGGTCGAGTTTTAAGTATTGAACGGACAACAGCAAAAACTTATTTCGCCCGTGCACTTAAGAATGGCCTTCGTCCTTGAGGGGTGTGTCTTGCACGTTGCCTGCGCATGGCGGCTTTGCTGGCTTCTTTAGTGCACCCCAGCTTTATTTTACCGCGTCGTGACATCAATGTCCACGACGGCCCACATTGTTCAACGTAGTTCAAAGAATTTCGCTTTTAATATGATCCACAACTACTGCACGTCCTTCGATTCAGCCAGTACTGTTTTGAACACGTCATAGTATTGATGAAGTGCGAGAGATATGTCGCGTGTTTTGGCTTTGCAGTTACATGAGCCTGGGACAACCGTTGCTTGGTACTTTCACGTAGTCTATTCTAACTTCTCACTGTGATCGCTTATCCCGGGCATTACCAGGGTGGACTGCACTGCTGCAGGTACATTGGTAAATAGAAAGTATAGTATGTTGTTCGCGCTAGTGCGCTGCGCGATGATTGATGTAGCGAAAGGGACTCGCGTATGTGAAGCATTTCTTGCCTCGACGCATCGCCTACATCGTTTGCTATGTCATTATTGGACCAATCGATTCCGGGAAGGTTGAAGTCGCCTCCTACAAACAAACAATCTGCGCCGACTGTTTCGACAGCGTTCGACAGTTTCAATTTTTCCGCCAGCAGGTAAACTTTGAGTGACGAAAATGATGTGTGCCCAACGTCACGGAGGTCACATGAGCCACGAAAATGGTGGCGACAGCAAATTTATTTGAAAAGTGCGCTGAATGCCAATTTTGAAAAAGATGTATAATAGGGCTTTTTTTTTATATTATTAACCTACACTGGCTACACGAGTGTAGCTAGTGTAGGAAGTCGCCATTTCTTTTACTTGTAGAAAAGTGTAGCTCCGCCCACCTACACGAATTTATTTTTTATAGCTGTAGTGTAGCATGAAAACTACACTTTCTACACTGCGGTTTGATTGAGTGTAGGCAGCAGACGACAAACAAGCAGGCTGGCGTTGCAAACGCGTGGCGCCATCTTGTCTGCGACTGTAGGCGCTGATACAGCGACGATAGCGAATATTTGCTGCAAGGACGGTAACGAAGTGCTGACGTGACCATGTGTCACTGAGAAAGGTGAGCTTATCTTCCAAGAATATAAAAATATGTTACTCAAGGATGATGCGGACTGTCAGGCTCCGCGCTTTTTTATACGCATTGACAGGTTGTCTTCGTGCACCGAGCATTCGCGATGAATTTCTCTGCAGTTTATCTAGATTTGTTGATGAAAGAAAACTCGTACATTGGCGTTTAGTTTCAGGCAAGGGCATAAATGCAGCCAGTAAATGCGAAGTCATGCGAAGTGCGGAGTCGGGCGCTTTTCGTCTGCTGATGCTGAAGACGACGCGCATTCTGCTCTGATTCGCTACAGCCCAGCAAGCCAAGTGCAGCACACGATTTTATAGCCTCTGCCTGGCACTACACTTGCCTACACGAGCCTGCACGGAGTGTAGGTAAAACAAATAGCCCTAATGTCAAAAACAAAACCGATTTCCGACACCAAATATACGTCATGACCGCCATGTTTGGATTTTACCTAAACTCCTAGTCATCGGTCAATCCAAGTCTGCAAAGTTTGGACTTCGCCGCCATGTTTCTCAGGCGGGCTATTCGCATTTGTACGAGCGAGGAACGGACGTCGCAACACCTCCTACTAAAATGAGCCACGTGCTAATTAAATGGACAGAAGAAAATAAATGGGATATATATCCTATAACATCAATAACTGACGTGGCGGTTGGCTATCGCCTTTTCACTGAAGAAAATGCGATAAATGATTTACGCGGCACAACGCACATGTGCAAGTGGAAGGAAGGCGAGGATGCTGCCCCTGCGGAGCTATTGGAAATCGGTAAGATACCAATCTTTCATTTTCCATGATAAACGGTTAACGCAACTACTTCTGCACGACTTAAGCCGTATTCGATATTTTGTGCAGGCACAGTGCGCGCTCTCGAGAGAAAGCGCGCGCGACTTGCGGCAGCCGCCGTAGGCGACGACATCGCCGCCGCCAGTGACTGCCCCTGCCCCTCTGACCAGCGGTCAGACGAATATTTAAGCGCGGATGAGGAAGAAATGGTAATTGGTTGTTTCACCTTGCGCGTTGTGGCATGGTAGAGTGCTAATACCACATTTTGTGAAGTTAGCATAGCGCTCGAACTCTGTTATTGGCCACTGTGTAATTCTAAGAGGCGTAAATTAAAGCATTTGCCCAATAAAGCGAATAACATTTCGTTTATCGTAGCGATGACTGTGCGTATTGTTCCAAGTGTTCAATGCACTGCAGCGTGACAGTGACATAAGCCTAGCCTGAGCACGTGATAATTTAACCTGTTGCTTTATCTTTGTTATTCGCTGATTTAACCTGCGATTTTATCTGCATTTGCGGAATTAAATTTGCAGCCCGCCTCATTGTCAACGAAGTTAAGACGCTTCTGGGTGACCCGCGGGTGTGGCTGTGCTGCTAAGCACGTGGTTGGGGATTCTATTGCTGAATATAGCAGCCACACTCTCAGGAGCGTGGAATGGTGAAACTGTCATCACTGTAAGCCGTACAGATTGCGCGCACAAACATGCAATGCTAAGAAACGAGAAAATTAATTTGTTAGATAAAGTGATCGAAGGCCTGCTAACACATATTGCCTAGCCATTTCCAAAGCCTTGAGAATTACATATGTCAGCTGGTGCCAGTGATTTACAACATTGCAACGTTGAAAGTCAGGCTCACAGCCACATTCTCGGCAGTGAATACCAAGGTGTCCAGATGTTGCCAAGAATATGCTGTAGGCGTGCTTCACTTACCCACTCATTGAGACAACAGCTTGTTTGGCCGATATATTGCTTGCTGCATTACAGGGGTAGGGAACATATCACCCCTTCAGTGCAAGAGACGAAATGATTGCAGTGTTTCATATTGCAAGCTTGGTTTTCTTGAGCACTCGGGTTTATGGCCCTGCACAATGTAACCAGCCTTTCAGGTGCTGAAAAAAAAAAACATTACATCTGCTGGCGGTATGTTTGAGGTTGTGGGCCACGCCGTGAATGCACGGAATAACGACCAAATTTTTTCTGTCTTGCACCATTGGCTAGTTCGAGTGTGCATCCCAGGGCTCATCTTGACATTTTTTGCAACTGTCTTTCGCCACTTGCTTTAATTCATGAAGTTCCCGAGGGTGGGTCCATTAGATTCTAGGATTTAATATTAATGTTGTGTCCTATCCATGTTGGACGTATCAGCCACTTGCTAACAAGCAATTGCTCCCTTTTGGGTCTGTGCACTCGAATGTTTAAGGTGGGCTATTGCGAAGACTTGTTACATAATGCCCTGCGAAAGTCTTGCCATCTCAAGATTTTGTTAAACTTTAAGAAGCAAACTGGAATGCCTCATAGAGGCTGGGTTCCCTTTTTATGTTTTGACCACAGTTGCCAAGTGCCTGCTGAAAGAAGCAAAAATGAGCCCTGGAACACTTCCTTAATCTTGTCAAAGGGGCGAGACAAAATAAATTTTGTCATCACTCTGCACATTCATGGCATTGCCCACAACTTCAAATATATCGCTGGCAGATGTAATGTCTTTTCCTGCACCTGAAAGGCTGGTTAGGTTCTGCAGGGCTGCAAACCCAAGTGTTCCAGAAAACCGAGCTTGCAAGCTGAAACACTGCAGTCATGTCATCTCATGCTTTGAAGGGGTGGTGTATTCCCTACCCCTGTTTTGCAGCAAGTGGTATATCAGCCAAACAGGTCGTTGTCTCAATGCAAGGCTAAGGGAGCATGCCTACAGCACATTCTCAGCGACATTTGGTAACCGTCATATTCACTGCCGAGGCTATGGCTGCGTGTCTGACTTTCAGCATTGACATTTTGATGCATCACTGGGACCAGCTGACCCGAGAAATTCACAAGGCTTTGGAGAGATGGTTAGGCTAGGCAACATGGCCTGCTAACATGTGTTAGCAGGCCTTTGATCACTTTATCTAACAAAGAAATTTGTTTTATTGTTTCTTGACTTTGCATGTTTATGCGTGCAATCTCTATGGCTTACACTGTGTTTAAATGGACTATTCCTTTTATCATCTTTTTCATAGTTTTTTTCTTCCATTGTTGACTGCGCAAATATATAATGCACAGTTGTGGCAAGTAAGCTTTGTTAGTCAGCACCGTGTCTGTCTCCTTCTTTTACTAGTGTTCTGCACTGGTGTACATGCCGATTTGAATTCCAACTATTTGTCACTTTAGCTATTTTGACATCATTTAAAAACAGCACATCATGTAATTTTTGTTGGCATCCATGAAGGTTAGGTAAGCTGAGAGCAAATGCCTGCTAGGGTTTGTATGTGCAACCTTAGGTTATCGTGGTATCTTCAAAGGAATAGCTAAGTCTGTGGAAGGGTTGTACCCCCCTCAAGTGTGCAAATTTAGTTACTTTAAGCGAGTGCACTTCGCCATTGGTGTCGTTTGCAGGCTGTCTCGCAGCAAGGTTTAGTGACAATGTAGAATGCACTTGCCAGTGTCTGCATCTATCAAAGTCACTTCGCTCCATCAAAATGTGTAGCCTTGATAGCAGAGCTTCAAAAATACATTCATCTAGTCGCAGGGTCGGCACAAGTTCTGAATATATTTTTCGCAATTTAAATATAACAAATGTCACAACATTACGTTCTTTAAATAGTCCTCTGCAATCGGTTATCCTTCCTCAGCTCGCCTTCGATAATGTCGAAATATTCTATTGCATTGCAATCCTGTTTTGTATTGGATTGTAACGATGGATTGTGTCAGTATGATGCCAAGTTCAGAAAAAAGGTTTTGAAGATGAATATGAAGGTATTTTATTACAGAGCACATTCTTCTGGGAAAATTGAAGCTTCATATAACCTGTAAAAAATTTGCTGAATTTTTTTAAAAATTTGGGAACTAATGTGGATCACATCAACTCGTCATAAGAAAAGAATTTTGGAAGTTGCATGGGAGAGACCAAAACTAATTCAACTAAAACTAATGAGACCTGAAGAGTCCAGGGAGTGTAATCTTGAAAGAAAAACAGAAAACGTGTCTCTTGATAGGTGTGCATTGCTTAAAGACGGACCTATACCGAAAGTTCTCGTGCAATTTATTTTTGGATGCTCATTGCACTAGCAACTACCTTATACCCGTGCCACACGGGCGAAGTAAAGTGCACTTTGAGCGAGTGCACTTTAGCGCGCTGAGTGTCACTTTGGCGGTGCGCTGCTACACGAGAAAGAAAAGTGTTCCTTTAAATTGATGGCCATGGCGACAGACGGGAAAGCATATATTTATTAGTATAAAAATGTGTGCACGAAAAAAGTTTATTATTGTTAGAAACAACATTTAGAATCCACCTTTATAAGCGCTGGCAATGACGGCAACTTGACCAGCAACAGTCAAAACGACTCGATCCGCCAAAGAACGGCGCAGTCATTATCCGGCGTGGTCTGTGAACAGTCCGAGAGCGAGAGCAGTTATTTAGCTGTTCTTGCTCTTTTTTTGTGGTGCGGCACATTTATTATCTTGTAACGTTAGCAATTTAAAACAATGTTATTAAAAATTACTCGTGTTTCTTCTTTCAATATCACTTTATGTATCTTCTAAGCATTGCTAACGAGGCTACGCACTTCGCCGCCGCGAAGTGAGTTCGCCGAACACACTCGCCGGCGAGTGCGCTCTGCAGTGAGTGTCACTAGGCGTTCCCGTGTGGCAGCCTGCGAATGACACTAGCTGCGAAGTGCACTCGCTCAAAGTGCACTTTACTTTGCCCGTGTGGCACGGGCATTAGAGACGAAAGTGCAAAGCATCATTAGAAAATCTTAACTAGAAAAACAGCTATGCCTGTTAGTGTATGAAAGATCAGTGAAAAAAATGGGGTTTGAAGGAAGTAAAAAAAAAAGGTTTGAAACACTTACAGTGTTCACGATAAACACTCTGGAAAGCTAAAGTTTACCAAATTCATAGCTTTACTGCTCTTGATTATTGTTTTTGTCTGATTTTGCCTTTATGACACTTTATAATTCTAGTTTGTTTCGCAGCATCAGTACTGTAATGGGAGGCCTTCACATCGAGTGGCCGGGGAATTGGGAGACAAGCTTTTATTGTGTTAATATAAGGTTCTATTCTAAGTGGTTTCAGCGTATTAAGTGCTTCTCGTGACATTGCTGAAATGACAGAAAGCGTCAGATACAGCAGAGTCGAGTCAGGAGGCTCAGATAGGTGTCTTTTGTAATACACTGCATATTCGTACTCTGTATTGAAGCAGTCATTTAAGTCAAGACAGTGTTTCTTAAAGTGCCAAGGTCTGTGATATTTTGCTTTTAGTGCAGAACTTGGTTTTTGAATGTGACCCTCTAAATTAATAACCAAGTTTTAAATGCATTTACTGAGGCACTTCTGTCACTAGGTCCTTCACACACTGAGACTCGATAATTGATTCCTGACAATGATGGCTTCCATAGCATTTGTACTCCAAACTTCATGAGACTGTAACTACCATTAAACATGAAAAAAAGGCACTACTTTATAAACACAACAAAGAAAAACAATTTGTCGTTCATTTAGCATGCAAAAAGAAGAGTGTAAACATGTTTCAAATATGTAGTGCATTTCAAATGTGAGAGCTTATGTTTATCACAGGTGGCAACTTGCTGAAAATGCTTTCCAGCCCTTATTTGTTTGAAGGTAATATTAACGTTAAAAAAGAAAATACTGCAGAATTGGCCCATTTACATCTTTAAATTTAGCTTTAAAAAAAATTTCGTTTTTCATCTTGGGGTCGTACCTTCATGTGGTTGCAGTGAACTACCTTTACCCTACACACTAAATAATGCTCTTAATTGCACACCATATAGCGTTATTTTGCAAACATCGGCAAAAACATCAACATGCATGATCTGCCCATTGACGTTGCCATCAATGTTTAGGGACAATTTCCTTTCCCATCTAGCAACGTGCTGCCAATGAGCCACTTCATGCAGCAAAGTGCACATCCTCACAGTGTGACTAAATTTGTCCGTCTGTCCGAGGTAGTGCCTTGCATTGGCAAGGCACTCCAACAGGCACAGCACTGCTTGCCTAGTCTTCAGAGCTTTTTCAATTGGTAATTAACCACAGGAACCAAATCTTGCCACACGCATTAGGGCTATCACCACTACGTAAACAATTTCTTCCTTGTTCTGTTGCAGTTTTGCCTGAATTAATCTGCCTGCCTGCAGAAACAGCCTGAAAAAATGCCCTCATGCATTTTTCAGGCTTGTGTGCTGTGATAACATTTTACATAATTAGGTTGACTTCTTTCCATTGTAGCATAGGTAACATTTTAAAATAATTATTACTTAAGGTTCTTAGGCAATCTTCAATATTTTCGTTTGGCTGACACCTCTGACTTCAATAATTTGTAGCTGGGGGCTTTTATCAAGTTATGGTCTGTATGTGTTTAGTCTATCACTGCTCTCCCCCCTTAGTCTGCTTAATCTACACAGAATTATCCAAGTTACTTTGCATAATTGTATTCCAAAATAATGTCTTCTCATGGTTAACAAGAAACTAAACTGAAGTTTTCTTGAAGTGATGATACATGAAGCGTAGCTGAATATTTTGATATTGTTTTTCATGCTTCATGTGTTTGTCTATAAAACAGTATGGTTGAGGAATTGTTTGTCAATGCACAACTGTAGGTGTGTACCACCTGTGACACACTCAGGAAGGAGGTGGCAGCTCTGAAAAGAAGAAACGAGGAGCTGGAGGAACTGCATGGTAGGTTTTTGAAACCTATTTTTCACATTATTTGGCATCTGGTCAGGTTGCCACCAGAAGCTTAAGAGAAAACCAAGAAAATGTACCTTAGTTCTACATCATGTGAATGTGGCCGAATTCTTTATTTTTATTTTTTTTTTAGAATGCCACAAGATGGTGAAAAAGTTGAAGAAGATGATGGAGGAGGGGGAAGGCAGGGGTGGCCATGTCAAGCCATGCCCAAAGGTAAGCCCTATGTTTAGTGTGCATAATGTAGAATTTTGTAAAGTTTTCTCAAACAATGTATATAAGGTGTGACACCTAGTCGAACATTGCAATCAAAAGTCCCGTGCCTACATGATGTCTGTCCGTATAATCATGTATGTGAAATTTTACAGTTGAACATCGTTAAACAAACTCCATAAAATTAGTGAAATAGGTTGTTGTAGCCGAATTAGCTACGTAAATTGCATTGAAAAATCTAACACTAGTGTGATCAGTTGGCAGCTGGCCTAGAATTTATCAGAAGTGAACAAAAGCAACTATTTTTGTGGCAGTATGGACATAGGCATCATTGCTTGTTCTTTCGCATTAATGGTGAATCATATGCCATGCACTGGCAAGGCATTTCATGTGCTCTAGCCCAGTGCTTTCCATTATGCTAAAACAATGCCACGCCGGAGTTAAAGGGCCCCTCACCAGGCCACATAGCAAATTTTGGTTATATGCTGCAAGTTGTTACAGGCCCTCTCGGGAGCGTTCTACCGCAAGAATATTTCTAATTGGTTAATTAATAGCCGAGATAGAAATGTTTCAGTGCCACCAACCCATGATTTCAGCAGGAGAGCATCACACATAACGCTCTCTCCACTTGCCTCTGTATAGCCTCCGCAAGCGAGAATCCTTCCCTGCGTTCTCCCATGCCAGGGCTGGAGGATCGCGTGACACATGTCACAGGCCCCGCCTTCTCTCTTTTATTCTTGCTTTTTTTACTATGTGGCGCACTTCCATTGACGGTCCCACGCGTGAGCTGTGGTGTTCGGCTTGTTTCGCACAGCGCACAATTTTGTGCGCTCTGCACGAGCACACCCGACTAGTGGTCTAAGTCAGCACTACACGAACACTCAGGCAGACACAAGCGGATCACAGAGCATGATCGCGCGCTGGAGCACGATAGAAAATGACATAGTTTCGCTGTCTGCGTGTGCGACTGCACGACGTGGGAACAAGCAGACAAAACGGAAGTACTATTGTGAGCAACATAAGCAGGAACACAGGAACGCGTGTCAGATAACCTCGAACCCTGCTATGGGCAAAACGCGGCGGCTGCCATTGGAAACAAAGTGGAAAGGGGGATGCTATTCTAATAACTGTTTGCCACATTGCCAGCGTACAGTGATAACTGTTTGGTATTGCGGTTACTGGTAACATAACGCGCCGAAGCATGGCCAAAAGTAGCACTGTTTTAATGCATAAGCAACTCATCGAGTCGATTGATATAAAACAACAATGATTTAAAATACGAGCCAAGATCTAAAAGTTTGATCATACAGTTGCACGAAGAACAAAAAATAAAACAGCATGAAAGAAAAATACTTGCTGTAAGTCACTGTGACACACTACCATCTTATCGGCTGTCAGTGGCCAGCGAACCGCCGTAAGCTGCCGTTTTCTACAAACACTGGCATGGTTGGAGTGCCAACAGGTGGCGAAAGAGCGCGCCCCCTTTCTCCTTTGTTTTTGACAGCACCATCCGCATATCGCTCTAACTCGGTTTTGAGGCTATTTGCCATGCGTTCACATGTTCTCGTTCATATTGCTCACGATAGTACATCTCTTTCTGTGGTCCGAAGTAAAATAGACACGCTGACACTCTGTTTGTGTATTTTATTATTTCTCCAAACTTTAATTTGTCTACTGAAGCAGCAGATTAGACAAATGGTAGATGTTGCCTTGAATAATTCTCGAAGTGTCACTATGAGTGACGTCACAGCATATACCTGTACTTAGGAGCACTTGCTGATGTACGCCTTGGAGCACAGTGCCCACGAGAAGGGCAAACGGCGTTTAGTTTGAAATTTCAGCTCTTTTTGCGGAACGTAGCAGTGTAATTCTTAGCAGGCAGGAGCGCACATTTTATGCACTGCACTTGTCAGCTCAAAATGGCCAGACCTGGTGAGGGACCCTTTAAGGCAGCCACACAAGAAGTTGGCAGCAGGGGAGTCTTTGAGGCCCACAGTTTCAGGCTCACAGGATTCTGACGTCGCACCTAGGCAGCAATCTTCAAATTGGTCAGTCCAGCAACCACCTCTGGCGTGCGTAGCATTTGAGTTGTGCTTGACAGGGCTCGAGTGTGCGCTCATGTGCTCCAGTTTGGCCGTGCCGCTTGACCGATGGATAGAAGCCACATCCAACTTGCGCGCTCTGAAGTGCTGTCAATAGACACTGCTTTGTTGCACGAAGCAACGTCTGCCCAGGCATCTAACCAGAAGGGAGTGTTGTGCTGGGAAGCACATGTGTGGTCTGACCTTAGGTTTTGCCTGCTTCGAAACTAGTTGAGTGTTCAGAACTAATGGAAATTAGCGAGACTCAACGGCTACGACACTGATAAGCATGTGGTCAAAGTATTAGTACGTGGGCGGCCGCAGCTGAGCGTGAGCAGAAGATAGTCAGTTTTTTCTAGAAATACGTAATTCTTACCAAAATTCGAAAGCAGGTTCTTGCTTACTTCAGCTTGTTTATTAAAGAGCTTCAATAAATATATAGTGTAACTGTAGGAAGAATCAGACAGATACCATCTTGTTGATTTGTGTTAGCTATCAGCCAATAGCAGATGGCACATGCAAGCTGGCAATTGCTTTGAAGTGGGTGAGGAGAAGGCTTTGAAAACACTGTTTGAGAACTGTGACTTTGCGCTCTGCTTGTGAGCTCCACACGCCGTGCACGACTGTAACATTTGGCCGAGATATTCACAGCAGCGTACGTAATCCGCGGACTGCGTTTCTTCACTAAGCTCAATAGGTGGTTGACGACTCCGTTAAGGGGGGAAGTGGGTTTTAGAAGAAAAATTTTTTTCCCTTTGACATATGGTGCTGAAAACTTTTGCAAATATGTAATGTTATGATGATGTGCTTATTTTGAATATGCAGTCCATTTTTGTTTATATCCTCTGGTTCCAGTTTTATGTGCGCTTCCTTTAAATAATTTTTGCAAAGATTTGCAAAATATCAACATAGATTTGCAAACATGTTGTGCTTCCAGCTTGAGCTCCAGTTAGGGCTCTTGGATTTCACCTTCCATATGTCCTCTTGTTCAGTTTAGAAATGTGAGAGGAGAAATGTGGAAACAACTTTTGGCTAGAGTTCGCCAGTAAAGTTGTTGGATGACAAAGAAAGACATGGACCGACCAAATAAAACTTTAAAAGCAAGTTTTATTTGGTTAGCGTATGCATTTGTCATGTTTCATCCCGACCAGATGGGCTTTCATTGAACTCTCGATTACTAAGTTGTTTGACTTCTAAACTTGTGTAGATCCTTTGCGAAATAAGGAATATAATGTGGGATATAACTACTGCTTTTTATTAAACATCATGTTAAAAATATAAGATGAATAGTTCTTTAAATAGGAATCTGGCAGTTTTTGTGTGCATCAGTGTTGTATCGAATAAGTTTAATTTTGTGTGTGTCTTCAACTGTTGGGCATTTTTTCGCAGGTGGACATCGGTGGAGGGGTGATTGTAGATGAGGCCATCATACATGGTCTGCGCCGAAACTGTGCCGGGGCTCCTGCCAAATTCGCCAGAGGATTAATGCGGCATTTGTTCACAGCGGAGGAGCTGCGTGGCAAGTCACTATTTGGCCGAAAGTCAAATGCGCACCCTAGCGCACCACAGCGCGAGGCCTTGGATCCGGCAAAAGTGAATGCCATTATTGGTACGCCATTTTCTCACTTTACGGCTAGCACACAAGTGTATGTGTACAAGGTTACTTGCTTTATTTTTTGATTTGGCACCATTTATATGCTTTTTATTATACAACTAGTTTCAAGCACTTTACTTCTCTAGTTTGACCTATAGAGCTTCTATGGAATGAACTTTAGAATTTTCATAATTCCTGAGCATAATTTTTTTTTCGTTTATCACATGTCATGTTGCATAAGGATCCTTTTTAATTGTTAATCTAAAATTTTTTTGTTCAGTAAAACTTCCTTTAGGATACACATTAATGTACTATTGACCTAAAAAGGTTACGGACCAGGGGATCCGACAAAAAGCTGAATATCTCCTCGGCCTCAACACACAGCCTGGTATTCCCATTTCCAGCCTCTACTGGTATATGCGAACAACACTGTGATGTACAGTTTTACTGGCTACCTTTAAAGGCTGCTTGGACACTTAGCGTTTTCTGAGATCCCGTGGTCCGTAAACTTTCTTGGTCTATAGTACATACACTGATCCTAAAAAGAAATTGGTAATTGTTTGTATAATTGCGACCGGGGGAGGGGGGGGTTCCAGATAGGACAAATGGGCAGTTATCCAACATATTTTGCAAGAACAACCATAAAACAGTCTTATTTGTCCCTAGGCAATGGATACTTATATGCGTGGTTATCATGATTGCTCAACATGTCAAGCTCCACGTGAGAAATTGAATACTGGCATATTTAAGCATAGTGCATACCAACTATGCCCCCCCCCCATCAGCGGATGGAACAATTTTTTTCTCCCACTGAACAATAGAAGCCAGTAGGTCATTCCTTTTGTCTCCCAAAAATGTGTTTGCTATGCATAGTGCGATGTCTATTGTAGTCTTAGTTCATAGGTGTTCCTACTTATGTTATAACTGGGAATGTGTTGTCAGTGCAAGATGGGATCAATGTTTGCCTGGGCTGCTGTCTTGGGGTCATGTTCAATAATCACTTTTGGAGATACTTTAAATCACTAGTAATGAAATGTTAGCACCAGGCGCATTGTCCCAGTGCTAGTGTCACAACATCTCGGGAAAGAGAAAGTATTCTCAGAAGTGGTTGTCTAAGAACTGCCCCTCTTCACTGCAGAGTGGGCAGGGAGGGGAAGTGTTCTGCCGATTTTTTGTTACAATTTGTACATTGTAATTTTTCCCAAAATACTGAAATGAAACTTTGCATAGTGCTACACCTATGTACAATATCAATATTTATTGCATGCTTGTGCCTGCTAATATATTGTGGCTAACTGTTTGTTACATCTTTTAAAAAATAATTTCATTTGTATTTTGCAGGCTTCACAGTAGCAGAATATCAAGCAGACCCAATGAGGCTGAAAAGCAGCCTGTCATCACTGCTTTCTAGGGAACTGAAATAGCGGGCAACGCTACGGGATTGAACTTGCCACATGTGAGTAGCAGCCAACGCTACATACAGGTCAGGCTGGTGGTGAGAACTGAAATGCTAAGGCAAACCTCATTATTTATTTATTTATTTATTATTATTTATTTATTTATTTATTTATTTATTTATTTATTTACTTACTAGTTTTGTCCATATCTATCATGAATACTTTACAGGCCTCCAGGAAGGAATTGGATAAAATAGTTCAGTATTTTTACATCAAAGTAAACATGTTATTCAGAAAAAGAAAAACCATTAACACAGTGCAGTAGCACAATGAAACATTTTTTATTAGGCAGTTGCTTTTTATACAAATTCACAAAAATTGCAAAATTTCAAGAAACGAAGCTGTAATATTTACAACATTTAACTCTTCAATAAAATAATGTCATAGTTTCGCCCTAAGGGCGAAGCAGTGAATGCGATAGCAACACAGCAATGTCATACGAAGTAAGGTGAGCGGCTTTGGTAGCAATATGAATTGTAGTAAACATGAGCTGATTAAGTAAGCAGGTGTGCTGCGGCGTAAGTAGACCGACATGAAGAGAGACTCGATGACCACGAGAAGGCGCGTGTGAAACGGTGGTGTTGATGAGAAGCGCTTCCCGTGGGCAGCGCGTGCGAAGGGACACACCTCTTGCGCTGCACTGCCGATCCGGGCAGCATTGCATGTGTAGCGTGCGTTGGAAAATGTGGCCCGACTATTACTAACTGAATGAACAAGCGTGGTGTGAGCGTGCACAAGCAAACGTAAATAGATCACACTGAATGACCGCAGACAACGACTGTCAAAATGCTGGCAGCAAGCGCATATACGTCGCAGTGGGCGAAGGTACGTGCGGTCTATCGCTTCAACGGAAACTGAGCGGTGAATGCACAGCGCATAGAGAAGGTTAGAGCCGTGTGGAGATAAGAGACAGTGCGGCCGGCGAGCGACGAGCGCGGTTGTTGGCAGGGTAGAAGTACGCCCTCCCCGCTCCCTCCGGCGCTGCCATCCCGCTTCCTTGCTTGCGCGTGGGAGATTGAGTGGGAAGTTCCCCTTGCGCCCGGTTGCAAGATAGGCCTTTGGTGCCGGAGCGCAGCGTTGCCCCGCCTCCCATACCCCCACGCGCGACGGTCGCGTTTGCTTTCCGCCGTGCATTCGCTCTCCGTGATAGCGCGCGTCCCCCGCACGCTACCGCTGGGGCATACGGCGCGCGACGATGATGTTATCTATACGGAACCTCATGGCGACGGCGACGCCGACGGCAGAAATCCAGTTTAAGTGTCCATATAATTGCTATCGCAATAAAACAATGTCACAATTCTCTTACACCTAACATCATAACTAAAGTTGGCAAGATTTACTTATCACACACTGCGCTTAAGTACAATCACTAATTTGTAAGTAGGACTTGCAAAACCCTCATAATCATTGTAAAAATTTCACATAAGCTGTAAATTCATATATTAAATTTCTTCCTTTAGACATGCAGTCTGTAGAACTGCAATATTTGTTTTGGTGCAGAGTTGCGGATTAATAAACTTTGTGCTTTTTTTTTAACTGCCAGTTTTCAACAACTTTTACTTCCAAGCTATAAATCAAAATTCTTCTACCTACAGCCACTAGAATTTAACTTTCTCAAATGCTACAAATTTAATTCAAATGAGTTCTTTGGTTGTCTCAAAGGTATTTATGAATTTTACATGTATTCTACTAAGAAAATCTGAGATGGCCTCGAGCTTTAAGAGGAAACCTTTTGATGCAGCGCGATATTTAACATGGACACAAGAAGGCACAAGTAAAAAGACAACACACAGCGCTACTAGCAACAACCATGTTTATTCTCAATACCAGACTGCTTAAATACCACATGCATAGCAGACATACATCACGTGTAAGTGCCGAGAAACAAGCGTGAATGAATTCACCCTATCAAACCATAGTTAATGACCCGCGACAACCTGCCACAACAACCTGTCACCGCTTACGCAGGAAATCTAACTCCTTAGGAGACAGCGCTTTCGAAGGCTTGCTAATGCACAGTTCACCAAGTGTGTCGATAAGCTCTGCCTCAGCAATCAGCCGAGTTATCTCTTCTTTATATCGACCAACAATAATGGTCTTGTCAGATAAAACAAGGAAACCATGTGCCTGGGTATGGAGGGGAGAGACCCATCTGGCGGCAGCTTTCTTGTTTTGTGTTTGTTCTCTCTCAACAGCTCATGTACGCACCTGCTGGTTTGACCGACGTATTGTTTCCGACAAGAGAAAGGAATGCGATACGCTACAAATGCCTTGCACTCTACGATCTTCTTATTATGCCCTTTTGTGCACTTAGCCTTTTCTGTCCTAGAACATTTCTATGAAAAGTTTGTAATGCCTTGCAATCTACGAAAAGTTAATAGATTGCAAGGCATTTGTAGTGTATCGCATTCCTTTCTCTTGTCGGAAACAATATGTCGGTCAAACCAGTAGGTGCGTACATGAGCTGTTGAGAGAGCACAAACACAAAACAAGAAACTGCCGTCCAATGGCTTTCTCACCCTCCATACCCAGGCACATGGTTGCCGTGCCTTATTTGAGAAGACCATTATTGTTGGTCGATATAAAGAAAAGGTCACCCGGCTGATTGTTGAGGCAGAGCTTATCGACACACTTAGTGAATTGTGCATTAGCAAGCCTTCGAAAGTGCTGTCTCCTAAGGAGTTAAATTTCCTGCGAAAGCGGTGACAGGTTGTTGTGGCAGGTTGTCATGGGTCATTAAATATGGTTTGATAGGGTGAATTCATTCACACATGTTTCTCAGCGCTCCCACATGATGTATGTAAGCTATGGCGCATGTAGCATTTAAGCGGTCTGGTTTTGAGAATAAAGTTTGTTGTTGCTAGTAGTGCTGTGTCTTTTTACTTGTGCCTTCTTGTGTCCATGTTACGTCTTGCGCTGCATCAAAAGGTTTTCTCATGATTCACCAACAAGCCCCCATCACTACCCTTGTCGAGCTTTAACTCTGATTTACAGAATTGTAGTTTTTTTTGTGAGTTACAGTGTTAAACTGAATAGCTTTCTTTTTTGCGATTGTCAACAATTTTTAATAAAAAGTGGTGGCTTAAGTGTAATGACTACAATTTTAACATTTTTTAAAGTCTTGTACAACAAACTTCATCAAATTCAGTCCCTTGGTTACCGATATCGACAATTTCACTGTTCAAATATATTAGGAGCTTCCGAGCTAAAGTTTTTTTTTAGGCATTGCATGTGTCAGTCTGGTTTGTATTTCTCGCCCTCAATTTTCAGTATTGTGTCTGATGACAGTTTTTTTCTTACAACAAAATACAAGGTTTTTAAATTTTGTGCCCTTTCTACGCAGTCCACTATTTACTGCATTTTTACAAAGACTGCATAACCGTAATGTTATGCGGTGCACATTCATATGAATCTATTTTCGGGCTTTAGTATCCATCCATTTAATGTGCACTGCTGGAACAGCAGGTCCTTCTGCAGTTTTAATGTGAAGCTTTCTTGTCCTAGTCAAACCTGCTTTTGTCAGGTGTCAACTGCTCTAGTCAGCCACATATTTTTTTCATCATGTTTCGTATGTTAGCACCACCAGCTTGACCTAAGACGACGTTGGCAGCTACAGTTGTGTTGCAAGTTCTCGCCTGAAGCATGTTCTAGGGCGCGATCTTGTACGCGTTCCAAAATGAAACGGAGGCGTTCCGTTCCATCGAGCCGCACACGATTGGCCAATTTCAACCGCGACGTTCAAATTGACCAATTGTGTGCGGCTCGATGGAACGGAACGCCTCCGTTTCATTTTGGAACGCGTACAAGATCGCGCCCCTAGTCTCTAGTGTGTACATAACTTGTGTGAAACATGTATGTAGTCTGTATGGTAGGGAGTGGAGAACTTAATATATTGAGTCCTGGAAGGTCAACCCTGGGTTGACGCGGGCCGCTCCCACATTGGGACTGTCAGGCCGAGCCCTTCAGCCACATCGCGGGCCTTCTGGACTGCCCGTAATTGGTCAGAGAGCGACTCTCTTCGTAGCATTTGCCGCCACCATTCTTGTTCCTTGTCACAGTCTGCGAAGGCCGCGGGGCACTGCCAAAGCATGTGGTCAAGAGTAATGATGCCATTGCACTTATTACAATTGGTTTGAATTTCCCTCTCCGGATAGAGCCTGTTAATAAACTGCACTTGGGTATGTCCTTGTCTGTAGCAAACGTAATGTGACCGCTTGGGCTCTGCAAAGCTTACCGTGTGGCAATGGGTATTCCCGTCTTCTTAAATAATAATGTTTTGTGATTTCGTTATATGTTAATAATCGATCGCTGTGTTCCCCTTGTGAAGTGTAAGCTGCTCGTTCGTGAAGAGCACGGCTAGAAAGTCCTCGTGCTGCTTCATTTGCCACCTCATTGAGGTTTCTCCGAGTTCCGTCCACCACCCCCAGATGTGCAGGAAACCAGCGAATTTCGATCCTCTCACTGTTGACCTTGTTTAGTAACTTGGTTGCTATCCATGTCACATATCCGTTAGTAAAGTTGCGTATGGCTGTTCTAGAGTCGCTGTAAATATGTGTCCACCGATGTGCAATAAACATTTACAACAGATCACTTTCTGGTTGTAGCGTCAATTTTTTTTTTGCCACTGCATTTACTGCAGTCCCTAATGCTTACAGTAGTTTTATAGTACTTCGGTAAAGTACTTACACACATCGACATAGGTTCTATAGACATTTGCCTTTAGGGTCTCAAAAGCAACTCCATAGAAACATTCAAAAGAAATTAGTCTTTTGCGTCTTTGAAAGAACTCTGTAGAAATGTTCTATAGAAATGTCTTTGCAATCGTAAAAGGAACTCTGTAGAGATGTTCTGTAGAAATTTGTCTTTAAGATCTTTAAAAGAACTCCGTAGAAATTTTCTACAGAAATTTGTCTTTACAATCTTAAAAGGAACTACGTAGAGATGTTCTATAGAAATTTGTCTTTAAGATCTTTAAAAGAACTCTGTAGAAATGTTCTATAGAAATTTGTCTTTACAATCTTAAAAGGAACTCCGTAGAGATGTTCTATAGAAATTTGTCTTTAAGATCTTAAAAGAAACTCCGTAAAAACATTCTATAGAAATTTGTCTTCAAGATCTTAAAAGAAACTCCGTAGAAACATTCTATAGAAATTTGTCTTCAAGATCTTAAAAGAAACTCCATAGAGATGTTCTATAGAAATTTGTCTTTACGATCTTAAAAGAAACTCCGTAGAAACATTCTATAGAAATTTGTCTTTAACATCTTAAAAGAAACTCCGTAGAAATGTTCTATAGAGATTTGTCTTTACAACCTTAAAAGGAACTCCGTAGGAATGTTCTATAGAATTGTGTCTTTAGAGTTCCTATAAGAATGCGGTGGCCAATTAACTGTTGGAACTCTATAGGAAAATTCTATAAGCAGTAAAAATAAACACAATAGAATTCTATCGAACAAGGTCAAAAGGCTTTCTATAAAAACACATTAAAAATTTTTGTAAGGGTGCCGCGGTGTTTAATTAAACGTTAATACATGTAATTTCAACATAAAATAATGCTTGCTTTTTCCACATTGTGAATAACTATGTCATGACGCGCTTTCGTGCTTTCTTGGTGATCCTGACAACGTGCGAAATAGCGCTACACTGACAAATTTAATTCTGACAAAAAAGTGACTACCGCACGAAAGTGCCTTATTTCTGAGAATTGGTGCTCCAAATGCCCCAACACGGACACAACATAAGGGGCGTGCTGTAGGTGCGCAAATCCCGTCTGCGGCGGCCGCGTTAGAAAGGGGGCGAAATGCAAAAATCCCCGTGTGCTGTGCATTGATGTCGTAAGGCCATCTACGCGTTTCCACGCTGTTGTGTTCTTCTTCTTTCGGGTGTTTTACGTGCCAAAACCACTTCTGATTATGAGGTACGCCGTGGTGGAGGGCTCCGGATTAATTTTCACCACCTGAGGTTCTTTAACGTGCACTACAACGCAAGCACATGGGCGTTTTTTTCATTTAGCCTCCATCGAAACGCGGCCGGTATTCGAGCCCGCGATCTCGTGCTCAGCAGCGCAACGCCTTAGCCGACTGAGCCACCGCGGCGGTTCGCGCTGTTGCGAATTGCATGCTTTGTTTCTTGTTTACCCATTATTGTTTACCCATTCAGGCGCTTTCAGAATGACTGCTTTCGCTGATGTAAAGCTAGTCGCGATTCGCGCAGGCGGGATTGGGCTGTCGCCCCTCCCCCTCCAATTTTTTTGTTTTTTTTTTTTACAGCCGGCGCCCTGCCCCCTTTTGTGCCTGGCACGTCGCCTATTAACAAAGGCGCGTATCCTTCGAACGTGCGGCTATTATGGGCATTCGCGTCTCAACGCTTCTCCGACGTCTGGGAGCTTAAAAGAACGACGCACCGCAGTCAAGACGATCGCGGTGCTTTAGCTCCCCCACCCCCACCCCCGAAAAAAATATCCGGGCTACGCGCCTGGCTCAAAGTACGTCGCGAACATTCTGAGTGCGGTTACCCCGGAAGTGTTTCATTCGTTGCGTAGAATATCGTTCAAGTTGACCAGTGACCTCGCTTGACCGCGCATCCTTGATATGACGCTGCCATTCAACATGTCCCCAAGAGGAGGCCTTGCCACGTGTTCTGAAAACCTATGACGCGCGGCGCATATATGTTCCTGCCTGCACGTTGCATCATGAACTGGTGCATGTGGAGGACACGGTGTAGAATTGTTTTTTGGCGCAAACTGCTACTACGTACGTTTAAATCAAATGATGCAATTTCGAAAAAGGGCTTGCAGCATGTTTATGATGTCAAAACTAAAAAATGTCGCTTGCGACGTACTTGCAGAGGACGTGGCGCAGCCTCCAACCATGGCACTGGCCTTCTTGGACAAGGCTGTCGTTATCGCCTAGAATCCGGATTTCACGGTAGTATTTCGGGGGCTTGCTACCAAGGCTACAGATAAGGCCGAATCTCAGCGATGGCATTATTGCATGTGCATACGGGAGATGCTAAGGTCGGATTTCTAACAGTTACTCTTTGCAAACAAGGCTGCGGTATAAATGAGTGGGAACTCGTATCTGTCATATGCAATAAAATTGTTTTACAGCGAAGTTGGAGGGGGAGCCAAAATTACGTCATTATATTCATTACTGCCGTTCACTGCAATATATGCGCAATGTCGTGCACAAATTTGAACTTGTATAGTGACCAATAAAGTTTTCTACTACTACTACTACTACTACTACTATACTACTACTACTACTACTACTACTACTACTACTACTACTACTACTACTACTACTACTACTACTACTACTGTATACAAGAAGACGGCTTTTCGGCCAGCAGAACCACTGCATGGCCATGTGCTCGCTGAACTTCGAATAAAACAGCAAAAGAAACTTCGGCGTCCTTAACACACCACTTCTTAGCATCTGATACGATTGCCTTTACGATAGCTGCCTTCTGTTTCAATGTCATGATGTTTCGTTACCGCTTTTAGTTGGGTCATCTCTAGCATCGCGAAACGGCGACGCGTTTGAATAGGCTGCACGCTGCGACACCAACAATGTTCGTCGTGTGCGAGCAGCATGTGGTACACACACGGAGGCGTGGCCTCTGAAATTGCACCGGGGCAATCTCCCAGGCCACGCCTATAGCTGCACTAACTAGCCTGCGTGGTGCCGCAGTGTGAGAAATTGCGATGGCGATCTAGAGTCTGCTTATGCGCAACTGCCCGCAGTGGTGACAAGGACCAGTGTTCCACGGTGGATTCAATGCAAATACCTAAAAGTTTTAAACATCGGCACCGAATGCGTGCTCTACCCTGCGGAAAGCAGAAGCGAGCCTGCAAGGGTCGGGCATTTCTTGTTTCGAAGAAAAATCAAGTTTGGTGTATCTATTGGCATGATAACTTCGTTGAAACGAGGTTATAAAAACATGGATATCTTCGGGGATTTCAGTGGGAATGTCATTTTGTTGTATACAATAATTTGTTATATCCCGTTTCGTTATGGCGAAGTTTCACTCTAACATATTTCTTAATCTTTTGTCTTACCTTCTAATTGCAGGTGCCAAATCTGAGATCAAGCATCATTGGAACGCGCTGAATTTTCCGCGGGTGCATAAGCCTGTGGAACTGTCTAAGCCAGCTCCCTGAATCGTGAAGTGACCAATTTGTGATAACAGACAGCCACAACGCAAAACTCTAGGAGGTGCATTAGAAACATTTTGCTTATGTAGTGGTGTGTTACTGATTTATTAAGAATTCTTTGAAACCTTTGGTCACTTTAGTGTTTCATTTGTGTGTTAATCATGCTTTATGTTAAGCGTGGCTTTAACACGCGTTATCGCTTTTGTGGCCTTGCCAATATTTCAGTGATGCTATGGTGGGTTGTAAGAAATGGGCCATAGGAATTGTTGCTGTCGGTAAAGCAAACTTCTCCAATATTGCGAGGAATAGGAACGTTATCATTGATTTCTCTATGTAGTAGATAACAGGGAGACACTCAATTTCTTTATAATTAATGCTATAAAGGAAGGGTGTTTTGTGTATCTAAATTATTGTGCGTGCCAAACTTCCATGCAAGAAAAACTTATGTAATAGTGTTGCAGGCGTCTTTGATATTGTGGCGGAGGGAAAAAGCAAGACGGGAAAATATATTTACAATATTTACACAATTGACAATGATTGCCACAACCAGTCAGTCACTGAAGCGTCATCTTCTTCAGCCCTCCAGCTCGTGCTCCTCTTCCTCGTCATATAGCAATATTGTGCAGAGCAGTGTAACATATGTCCGCCCGGCGTGGGAGCGCCGTCCTGGTGCTTTCTAGGTAGAAGAGGACTGGTAGCGTTTCAGGCGGCTGACATGAACGATGTCATGGGAAGTCTGGAGGGAGCGAGTAGTAGGTGTGACCGGAGAGATCTCGTAGGTCACGTCGGTCACCTGGCGAAGGACCCGGTAAGGACCGGAGTAGCGAGACATTAGATTTTCAGAGAGGCCGACGCGGCGGGTCGGAGACCATAGAAGGACAAGATCCCCGGGAGCATAGTCAGCGTCACGGTGACAACTGTCATAAATGTTTTTCTGTTTGATCTGGGAAGCACAAAGGCGATGGTGAGCAACTTGGCGTGCTTCTTCGGCTCGGCCAATGGCGTCGCGGGCATACTCAGACACGGGCTCTTGAGGGGTAGGCCGTATTGTGTCAAAAGGCAATACGGGATCGCGGCCGTACAACAAATTTAATGACGAGAAACCGGCAGTGTCGTGGCGCGAGGAATTGTACGCGAATGTGACAAAAGGGAGAGCAGTATCCCAGTCACGATGGTCATCAGACGCATACATGGAGAGCATGTCCGTTATTGTTCGATTAAGCCGCTCTGTAAGACCGTTCGTCTGCGGATGGTATGCAGTAGTAAGTTTGTGTTTGGTAGAACAGGAGTGGAGCAAGTCGTTCACAACTGTAGAGAGGAAGTAGCGACCCCGGTCGGTAAGATGTTGACGAGGAGCGCCGTGGTGAAGAATGATGTCGTGCAACAGGAGGTCGGCTACGTCTGTTGCACAGGAGGTTGGGAGGGCTCTGGTGATCGCAAACCGAGTTGTATAATCGGTTGCGACGGCAATCCACTTATTGCCGGAGGTAGATGTGGGGAAAGGTCCCAGGAGGTCTGCACCAACGCGAGAGAAGGGTTCGGCAGGAACGTCAAGAGGTTGGAGTCGACCAGCAGGGGAGCGCAGACGGCTTCTTCCGGCGCTGACATAACTAACACGAAGCGACATAGTGGCGGACAGATCGGTACAGACCAGGCCAAAAGAATCGTCGCCGGACACGGTCGTACGTACGAGATTCCCCATGGTGACCAGAAGTTGGTACATCGTGCAGCTGGGACAGAACAGTGGTACGAAGATGCCGGGGAATGACAAGCAGCATCTCAGGTCCGCTAGGGTGCATGCTGCGCCGATGTAGAATGCCGTCCTGGAGTACGAAGAAGCGAAGGGAGGGATCGCTTGACCCAGATGTCAGCTTGTCCATGATACCAGGTATGGTTGGATCTCGGCGCTGTTCGGTAGCGAGGTCAGCAAAAGCAGATAGCGAAAATACAAAAGCATCGGTCGCACGAACATCAGGAGGGTCAACTGGATGGCGGGACAAGCAGTAAGCATCTTGGTGTAAACGGCCGGACTTGTAGGCAACTGTGTACGAGTATTCCTGTAAGCGTAGCGCCCAGCGCCCTAGGCGACCGGTAGGGTCTTTCAGGAACGAAAGCCAGCAGAGTGCATGGTGGTGTGTGGTGACCTTAAATGGGCGACCATATAGATAAGGGCGAAATTTCGCCACCGCCCAGACAAGCGCAAGACACTCCCGTTCAGTGATGGAATAATTACGCTCAGCGGGAGAAAGCAGGCGGCTGGCGTATGCAATCACGCGGTCGTGACTTCGCTGATGTTGGCATAAAATGGCGCCGATTCCATGACCACTGGCATCAGTGCGGACTTCTGTAGGAGCAGACGGGTCGAAGTGCGCCAGGATGGGTGGAGACATCAGGAGGGAGATAAGCTTCGAGAAGGCGGTTGCCTGCGCAGGGCCCCAGGAAAATGAAGCGTCTGCCTTCAGAAGAACACTAAGAGGACGCGCGACGTCCGCAAAATTGTGCACGAAGCGGCGGAAGTAAGAGCACAGACCCACGAAGCTCCGGACATCTTTAGTACAGGTTGGTACAGGAAAGTTCTGTACGGCACGAACTTTGTCCGGGTCTGGGCGCACACCAGATGAGTCAACAAGATGACCGAGGATAGCAATTTGGCGGCGGCCGAAGTGGCATTTAGAGGAATTAAGTTGACGGCCAGCAGTGCAAAAAGCAGAAAGAACGAGCGAGAGGCGCTCCAGGTGCGAGGCAAATGTAGGAGCAAAAACGATGACGTCGTCTAAGTAACAAAGACAGATGGACCACTTCAGGCCATGTAGGAGTGTGTCCATCATGCGTTCAAATGCAGCTAGAGCATTGCATAATCCAAACGGCATGACTTTGAACTGGTATAAACCGTCGGGCGTCATAAAGGCCGTCTTCTCGCGATCCAAGTCGTCGACGGCAATCTGCCAGTAGCCGGAACGAAGGTGATGGAAGAAAAGTACTTCGCACCGTGGAGGCAGTCGAGGGCATCATCAATGCGTGGTAGAGGATAAACGTCTTTCTTTGTGATCTTGTTGAGGTGCCGGTAATCCACGCAGAAGCGCCAGGTGTCGTTCTTCTTTTTAACTAGAACGACAGGGGACGCCCAAGGACTGGATGATGGTTCGACGATACCTCGAGAGAGCATCTTTTCGACCTCCGTGTGAATGACTTGTCGTTCATGCAAAGACACGCGGTATGGTCGCCTGTGAATAGGGTGTGCGTCACCGGTGTCAATACGGTGTGTCGTGAGAGAGGTCTGGCCTAAAGGCGACCATGCAGGTCAAAAATGTCGCTGAACGAGGCAAGCAGATGGCGTAGCTGGTCGGCATAGTGTGGCGGAAGATCGGGAGCAATCATGTTTGTTAACTCCGGATAGACAGCCGGCAAAGAAGATGCAGAGTCAAGGGCAGACGACGTAATATCAGCAGTCAAGGCTGACGACGTAATATCAGCAGTCAAGGCTGATAACTGGTAATCTTGGGAGGAGGACATCGTACCCAAGGCTATGCCTTGCGGGAGGACGTGGTCCCCAACTCCGAAGTTTACGAAAGGCTGTTGGAGTTGTTGGTGATAGTGACGACGGTGTGCGGAAGAGCAACGTGCTGGGCAAGGAGGACGTCCGTGGGAGGAGAAACAATATAGTCACCGTCAGGCACAGTTGGAGCGGGGGAGAGGAGGACGCAGGTCATGGCTTGTGGGGGGAGTCGAATGTGCTCAGCTGAGCACAGTCTGCTGGGAACTTCCTCGGGTGGGTCAGGGCAAGGCAAATCGAGTTGAACAAGTCCAGCGGAGCAGTCGATAAGTGCGGAGTGAGCGGATAGGAGGAGGAGGAGGAGGAGGAGGAGGAGAGAAAGAGAAGGCACGGATGTTAACCAGAAATGCGTCTGGTTGGCTACCCTACTCTGGGGGACGGGAAAGAGGGAATAGAAAGATGAGATAGAGAGAGGAGGGGGGGAGGAAGGACACGGTGAGCTCGCGCACGCACGCGGAGGGCCTGAGCAATTCAAAGGCGGATAGAAAATCAAGGACTAGAATAACGTCATGGGGACACTCTCGAATAACAGTAAATAATACAGATGTTTGGCGGCCAGCGACGCCCACACGAGCGGCACACATTCCTATTGTGGCCAGTGTTCTTCCATCAGCTACTCGCACAACACAGGACGCCGCAGGTGTCAGGACTTTAGTGAGCCGTCGACGAAGCTGGTCGCTCATCACAGAGATGTGCGCACCGGTATCAAGCAGAGCAGTAACAGGGACATCATCCACATACATATCAAGTAAATTTCTATCCGTCGGTAAGGTCAGTAGAGGTATTGCAGTCTGGGTCGATCTAGCAACGTCACCCCTCGGAGCTGCACCCGTCAGTTTCCCGTAGAGCGCCGGTACATGGGGGACGGAGAACGGCGAATGGTGGGTGAGCGAGACAGGGGACGTCGTGGTGAGGGTGAACGACTCTGCCGTGTAGATGCGGACGCCTGAGTAGAGTAGTATGGCTCTGTGGAATCTTCCGGTGGTGGTCGAGTACCTGGTGAGCGGCGGTAAGGCGGGGACACAGACTGATATTGCGATGACGTCCAGGTACTTGCGGCAGTGACGGGAAATGTGGCCAACGCGTCGGCAGTTGAAGCAAATCGGCCTGTCATCGGATGTTCACCATTCAGGTGGCTTTTGAAAAGGCCGATAGGGGTACTGGCGTCGCGAAGCATGGATCGTAGGGAAGGCGTAGGTATCCGATCGGTTGACAGAACAGACAGACTGAATGCCAAGGTTCGCCAACTCTTCGCGTACGACAGACTGCACAAGAGAAATTGTCGGTCGAGAATCGGTAGCATAGGTCTGGAAGCCAACCGGTGCCGCGGCTTCGATCTCTCGCCGAACGACACGAACGAGGCTCTCGGACGTTGGCGGCTGATGCGGAGAGTGAAGATCCTCGCACGACAACGTAGCAGCTGTTTGGAAGACGCGTGAATTGGTGTGCGATGCGACGACTTTTTGCTTCTTCGAAGCGTCGACATTCAATAATGACGTAGTCGATTGTGGAAAAATTCTTATATACGAGCAGATGAAAAGTGTTGTCCGCTATGCCCTTCAGTACGTGGTTCACTTTGTCCTCTTCCGACATCCGCTCGTCAACCTTGCGGCAAAGGGCGAGAACATCCTGGAGTATGTCAGGTATGATTCGGTCGACGTCTGGACGCGAGGCCCAAGCTCCTTTTGCGCAGCTCGCTGACGGCCAACAGGCTTGCCGAATAACTCGCGGAGCTTTTGCTTGCATTGCTCGCAGCTAGTCAACTCTTCATCGTGGTTTCTAAGCCAGACCCGTGCCGTGCCTTGCAGGTAGAAAATTATGTTTGCCAGCATAACAGTGGGATCCCACTTGTTATGGGCGCTGACAAGCTCGTACATGTGGAGCCACTCATCGACGTCAAGGTTGTCGGTTTCGGAAAACGTGCCTGGGTCGCGGGGCTGGGACAAGATGACCGTCGGCGTTGGGGTAGCGGTTGCTCCTGTCGGCATGGCGGCGGTCCCAGCACCGGCTCCAGCGGTCATGTTGTTAGTGGCCAGGCTACGTCCGCTGCGGAGCTCCGTCGTGCACAGTAGTACCCCGCACCTCCACCAAATATGTGACGGAGGGAAGAAGCAAGACGGGAAAATATATTTACAACATTTACACAATTGACAATGATTGCCACAACCAGTCAGTCACTGAAGCGTCGTCTTCTTCAGCCCTCCAGCTCGTGCTCCTCTTCCTTGTCATGTAGCAATATTGTGCAGAGCAGTGTAACAATATTATTCCATCTGCAAATCTATACCCGTGTTGACAAGGTAAGTAAAATGATATTGGGTCTTCCCAGACCGTTATGGGCAGTGTATGCCGTTTTTACCCAGGTCACTGAAGATAAGCAACATTTCGTTGGATAGTTGACATCGGAAGGAGACAGAACATCTGGATTGCAATATGACTGAATTTTAGCATCTAGAGACTGTTTAAAATATCATCTTTGTGCTAGTGCTTCCCCTAGCTGACAATACATGAGGTGTTGAACTAAAGTTAATAGAGGTCAAGTACGTTGTACTTTATATAGTATTGTTACGGGGATGTTGGGAGTAAGACTGGATATATTCACAGTCACCATGTTTATTGCTTATTTGTTTCTTCACCTTTTTTCTCAAAGTGAACACTTGATAACTTTATTTATTTATTTATTTACTTATTTATTTATTTATTTATTTATTTATTTATTTATTTATTTATTTATTTTCAATACTGCCACTCTCAGTTGAGAGCATAGCAGGTCGGCATTACAAAGAGACAATCATGTTTAAAAAAATCGACATTTTGTAAACATGCGCTCTTATACAGGGCATTTAAAGCAAAGATCACGCACAAATTCAAATTAACATTTCAAAAACATGCATGCTGCGCACACGAAATGAAGTACAACCACGAGGAAGGATTACAACCAGTTTGCCAAGCAAAGAGAATCAACGCCTTGTCGATCATGCGCAATGTGCAAACAGGAAATAATACTGGGAAAGAAAAATAAAAACGCGAAGCACAACCAGGCACAGAATTGCAATCTGTTAAAAAAGGGGGGAATGGAATAAAGAAGCAAGCAAGTGATAGTATAAGAATGAAGATATGTGCAACAGCATAAGCAATCCCTTTCACCAAGAAAACCAGTACACATTTCATTGGCCATCACCAGCAAATATTAGGAAAGGAAATACATCGTATAAGTGCAGGAATCTAAGACGGATCTAGCGTTCAAATGAGAGGGTGTGCATGGCAATGGGGATGGTACTAGAGGTTAGATATGTGTGTTCTAACTTTGCACTGAAAGCGGACACTATTTCGGCGTCCATGATATCTGGATGTAACCGATTCCATTCACTTATCGTAAGTGGGAAAAACGATTGCCCAAACGAGTCGTTGTTGAAAGAATATTCAATTAATGTGTATTTATGCTTATGACGAGTCGGGCGCAACTGTGAAAATGCGACATACTTAGACACATCTATCTTATAGCAGTGATGCAGCAGTTGGTACAAAAACTTGAGACGTGCCTGCTTTGCTGTTGTGGATAGAGTCCTAATGCCAGAAGAAGTCAGAAGGTTAGAGGGAGAGTCCATGCGTTTATACTTGTTATACAAAAATCTTATGGCTTTGCGCTGTACTGACTCCAATTTTGTTATACTAGTAAGGAAATGAGGGAACCAAACTGTGTTAGCATATTCTAACACTGGTCTTACGAATGTAGTGTATGCTAGAAGCTTTGAGGACGCGGGTGCCATTCTTAAACATCTTTTTACATAGAATAGCTTGCGTAGTGCAGCTGCCGTGATGTTGGCAACGTGTGTGTCCCATCTGAGGTCTGACGTCAACGTAACGCCTAAATACTTATGTTGTTGAACATTCGCTAGTGGTTTACCAATAATAGTGTAAGTGAATTGGGACGGGTTCTGTTTACGTGTTACTGCAGTGGTTACGGATTTTTTTACATTAATGGACATTTGCCATTTAGCGCACCAGTCTACTAACTTATCAACGGACGCGTTGAGTTTAAGGTGGTCTAACCTTTATGGAATACATTCTGTGTTGAAATAACCTACGTGGTGTTCAGATTTCACGTAATCTGCACTTTAAAGGGCCCCTAAACCACCTCAGATATTTTTTGAACATTTCAAGGAAACACGCGCATCGAGTTCAGAATGCAATCACGATCAACGATGCCAAACGCTGCAGCGCTACGCGCCGCGGGCGCGCCACAAAACCAAAAAAACAATGCCGTCCTCCTCCCCTCGCCTTTCCGGAACCCCAGCGGTCGTCACGACGTCAGCAGGGGAAATCTGGTGATGTCAACGGTGGAAACGAAGTCCATTGGTCGAACAAGAACCTACGACTTCCGGTTTGTCTGCTAGCAGGTACGCCTTCTATGGGTACGCGCGCTCCCTGCTCGTCCTCGCCGTGTTGCTCGCTTGTGCGCGCTTGCGCATCGGAAATTACAGCCCGCAACGCAAGTGCGAAATCGCTCGTGCGTCAATACAGTCATGCTTAGCGGTCTGATTAGCTGCGCGAATAGAGTGGGACAGTGTTGGCCTTTCCAGACGTGCGCGCAACACTGGGTCTATAGCGGCACGCTTCGCATAACACGCGCCGGCACCGCAGCAACATCGGGTAGCCGAGAAGCGCTGAGTCCACGTCCACGTTACCGGCACGCTAACTCGCCGCACGCCGTTTGCCATTCGCGGGCCGCCATTCGACAGCGGTTTTGCTCGTGAGCGGCGAGATTTCTATGCCGTACGTAGAGAGGATGAGACCGCGAATCATTTGTGCGGCAGCCTCACCGCCGCTGATCGCTCGACGGCGCCGATATCGTCGCTAGGCCTCTTCCGGTTCCCTTCAAAGCTAAAGCGGACGGCGCTTCGAAATGAATTACCGACGCTCACAAGCCGCAATATTTTCTTATCGTTGTTATCACTCTTCGCAATAATTGTACACAAAGAAGAAAAATACGCTGATATTAGCGGCGCCGTCGGCTGCAATGCGAGCACAGCCGAGCCGGTACGTCGTCTCCCATCGGTAGCCGTGCACTCGGCAGCAGCCGATGTTTTCGTTGCCGGTGGCGGAGGCGCGTAGCTCCGCGGTCGTCGATTGGCGGCCCGTTGATGGTGCAGCGGGCGGGGCGCCGGCGGAACTGCCGTCTACTTTGGACACCTCTCGCGCGGCAGACAGGAGGCCGGTTCGTCGTCGGTATATGTGCCGCTAACATGGCGAGCGTGGACGTGCCTTAACCGGAAGTAGGCAGTGTTTTGAGAAGCGCGTTGGCGATGACGTATGTCACGTGACATTTCGAGAAGCACTCGGCGAGGAGGGGAGATCAGCCGACGAGGAGAGAAGCGAAGGAAAGAGCGAAACGAGCGAGGGCCGTTTTTCGATCATCAAACACGTGTAACTCCGCTATTACGGCACCATTTCGAAAAATTCTCGCGGCTACGTGTTCGTTGTAGACTCGTGCACAACTGCAACACCACAACTAAATTTCGACCTCTGGGTGGTTTAGGGGCCCTTTAAGCATATTTTCACTGTCTTGTAAATACTATAAATACTGTAATACAAAATTTAACGCTTAATTACCTAAATACGAGCTACTAGAAAAGGGCATGCCTTAGTTTACCAGTAGAAGTTTAAAGCATTTAAAAATGTTTTGTAAAGCGTCTGATATTCCAAATTTGGCGGTGCATTAGACGGTCTTAGAGACGACTACAAGACGTTTTAAGACGACCGTCAAAATCTTGGTAGGATGTCTGGAATAATTTTTTAATATCTTGCCAAAACGTATCCAAGACATCTTGTAAACGTTTAAAATGGTTTTCAAGATGTCTTGCTTATCTTGTCAAGACGTCTCGAAGACGGCTAATAGACCAATGTGTGTTCCGTGGGATACACTCGACGAAACCATCAAAGTTAAAGAAACAGCTCAAATATCACGGCTCTCTAGCACCCCTGCGGGGAGGGAGGTTCTTGGAGTCTTAGGAATCGGCTCCATGGTAGCGATGCAACGTACATGTGAAATGTCAGATCAACTACGGGACAACAATATGGTTGCTCTTTTTCCCAAAAACGTGCATCCACAACACAATGCGAGCAGGTGCAAAGCTAGGGCTGTGGCATTGCTCCGGAGGATAAAAGCCTCGCCTCACACGGTCAATTTTGTTGATGCGGCCCAGTACATTCAGATGTCAAATTACATTTGTGCCAAGTATACATTTTTTTCTATAAATGCAAGCTTTTTCATTCCCCATTCTTGTTAGAGATAATTCTTCTTCCTCATCCAAACATGAAGGTCAACTGATTCTTTGCCCATGCTTAATACCATTCACTGTTTAGTAGCATATGGGACTTCGTCGCAACGGTAGTCGATCACGACGGACATGTCACTTGTGCGGCCTCCATCAGACACCACCCCGGCTAGGGCAGAGCAGGCTGCGATCGCTCTGGCACTTCTCGACGATGAGAGAGCTGAAAAACTCGAGGGCGGCGGTCCGGGCATTCACCTCTGGCACCATCGCCGGGGAAGCACATCGAATTCTCAAAGGCAAAGTCATCCAGCCACATATAATCAAGTGGTTCCCGGCACATCTCGAACCCCAACTCGACTCCTTCCCCAACCTCAATGACATCGCACACGTCCAAGCGTGCGAACTAACCCTCCGCGCTGACGCCACTGCGAGTCCAGGCTCCGTCGATTCTAGGCTCGTCGAGTTCCGTGACACTCTCTCCACATTTAACGAGGTTACCAAACACTACTACCTAGGTAGGAGACTATACCCTCCCCCACACAGCACACTAACCAGACCTCAAGCTGTCACACTACACATGCTTCAGACGGGATCATATCCCAACCTGCATTTATTTCACTGCATCAATCCAGACTGCTTTAGCCCAGACTGCCCTAGCTGCGGACAACGTAGTACCAGGCCCCGCCACCGTTACTAGATTACTTGTAGTCTAGTAACGTTGGGCCCCGCACACTTGCGAGTTCACCAAATGGCCACAAAGGGCGAAAAAATCGGTGCTAATAAGACAAGCATAGTACATCCCCTGGAAAATATGCCTGCGTGAGTTCAGTAGCTCCCGCTAGAGGCGCCGTAATAAACGCAATTTTAACCTACAAACTTTCTCCCGCGCTCATCGAAGCGTTTTTATTACATGACAAAGAGTACAAATTATTATTCTTAATTAGAGATTGTACTATTGAGTACTGACTCTGCTCTTGTTTGCCATTATAAACGTAAAATAACGTTCAGCATCATCGATCTCTCACGTGACCTCTGGCCTGGATTTAAAATTTTTACCGTTATTTAGCGTACAGGCACTCTGCAATGCAGTTTGGCTGTACATGTCGCGCCACCTAGCAGCGGCGGTGAGCACCCGCGAGTAGGCCCTCACCGCCATTTCACCTTGGTCCGTACTGCGCTCAGGCGCGCCTGAAAGCTTCCTTTCAGATTTTTCAATGGATTCACCACGACCAGTCGGCAGCTCCTCCGTGAGAAGTGTGAACAAAAATAACATACACATATACTGCTGTTTTAGGTATATTCACAACCGCGAAAGGGATTGTGGCATCAAATTGTGCCGCTTCCCTTCAAAGCTGTGGGGAGAAACCCGGTGGCTGAAGGTGGATCGTCGTGGTTCGGGCCGTCAAGTAAGAGTCGCTCTTGCGAATTTCTGTTGAACTATGACGCAAACGAAAAATTAAAAAAAGAAAAAAGAACACAAGGCAACATCCGTGAAAACGCACAATAAAGCGACAACTGCATAAACACGCGTGATCTGATTTCCGCTGTTGTAAATTGGTTTGGATTATTGTTGAGCTAGTCTCGCTCCAAAACAAATGCGCAGTGGTTGTTATGTGTCAAATGTAGCTTCGTAAGCGCTCCGCGTTGGACCTTTGTACGCACTGTAGTTCTTGTTGTACATTAATAAGCCAACATGTAGCTCCTTTCTGCGCCTGGATCAAGACGCGACTGCTGAAACCGGGCTCATTCATGCCGACGTTTTCTCGCGTTTAGAACAACAGAACTAAGGCTGGAGTGCACCACAGCACACATCGAATATTCGCAAAATAGCACTTCTCTCGCGCACGCTAGCACACATTTGTTCAGTCTTGGTGTTGCTTAGTGTCAGCTGATTGCTCTCTGTTATGTTTCAGCGGTGATGACCTCTCACACTGGAGCCCGAATGACAACACCAGAATATGCTCGAGGCACTTTGTCAACGGAGAAAAAAACGCCATAAAGAATCATTCAAGTTACCTTCCAACTCGCCAAAACCTCGACAAATGTGATAAGTATGGCACGCTCGAAGTATACTGAAGCTACATACAAATGAACATTGAAAAACGTCTACGGCCGTATTTGCCCACTTAAGCGGAATAAATTATTTATTTGTTAACTTACTTTGAGTTCGACGTCGTAACGTGCTTTATTTGTCGTGACAAGAACTTTGCTGCGATGTCCGTCCTGTTTACTTTTTTGACACGAAATACATGGTTGTTGTCGTAAAGTTGAAGTCCTTTCTCGAGTGTCGGTGGTCGAAAATGGGCCTCAATGTTTTCAATTGCCTTAAAAACCACAGTTTAGAACGCCCGACTTGTTTCAAATGAGCGCCGCAGAAGCATGCCTTCGTAGAAGTGGCCGCCTCGGTGGTTCGCGGAACTGACATGGCGGCGCTGACGGCTGAGCCGATCGCTGCGCCGCCTGACCATTGAAGGGAGCCTACACGGGCAAGCACAGATTCATTGGTTCGTGCAGTTATGCTGGTTGCTTATTTTGTGCTAAAACCAGTTTATCGCGCTTCGACACCTCGCGTTATTTAACTTGGGGTGAAGTGACGGGTTTGCGAGAGATGTTAGCCCGAAAGCTAGGTTTCGGTCGTGAGCCATGCGGAACAAGTCTGCATCGAAACGGCAGCCAGAGTCTGCTGAGAGTCAGGAAGGCAATACCGGTAAGTCGTTGAACATCGCTACTTCTTAAATCGTTATGTAATATTAGTCTCGTTAACTTACAGGCGGAGATAAGTTACCGAACTAGAGCCTGCATTACATATGGTCAATCAGCTGACCCTCCGTTGCTGTTTCCGAAATAAATCTTTAGTTGCGAGGCCTTCGTTATGCAAACACAATCACGAAAAAAAGAGTGGTATCGGAACGCACGTCACATTTTTCATCTCGTAGCCGTGGCCGTAGGCGACTGAGTAGCCTTATCAATATGTATATATATTTTTTTTTTCGAGTCTGCCGGCAACTTCTTTCGTCCACAAAACTGGATAGCAATTTGGTAAATTGAAGTGAAAGTAGCTGAATTTAATGTATTAAACAGTTGCACGCATGATCATTCACCGATATTTGGTACTCGTTGGTTCCAAGTGTCTTGCTGTTCAGTTTGATTTACCTCGGTCATTTTTTTGCAGTAATGAAGCGGTGCATCACGTTCATGCAGAAAAAGAAGGCAGCAGTTCTAATAGCTTCATGTCTGTCATGCATTTGCTTGTAAACAGCAATGTGATAACTTCTAGTATTTAAATGAGCACACAAATGCTCTCATTTGTGATCCTAATAATACTTAAGCTGTCACATGCATTGTAGTTAGGCAGGCAGTAATTTCGTGGACAATAGCAATATTAATTTAATTAACACGTTGCTTAAGCACCTTAGAACAAACAGTGTACATTTGCATTTGTTCTGCAGTCTAAAACAATCACAATATATATGTCACACCTTCTTGCATTTCATATTGCAAAATTGTGTTTTTTTTCAATTTCTGATGCAGTCAAAACTTCTGTTCCAAACGTGCAGTAAAGAGGATGGCGCCAGTATAAAGCAACACACTCCACGCACTAAAGACGACCTACTTCCTGCTACAACAAGGCCATTGTGTGGACTTTGGCTGCTACTACAAGGTAAACAACACCAGGTTCAGAAATAAATATGCTTGATATATACTGTATTGGCTCGCTAGTCTTGGGATACATATTTGTTTGTAGCAGATGATACGAATGTTTTTTCACATTTACGGTTCAGCATAATTGGTTCAAACATAAAGAAAACACTACATGAGTTTGGCTAATCTGTGCTGTATCTCATGTGTTACTGTTCTGCCCCACAGAATCTTTACCAAGCACACCTTGGTCCTCATCACAGGAGCCCCCATCTACCCTGACAGAAAGGGGCTGGAGCCGAATTTGCAAGGATTTTACACCACAAACCAAGAAGCGGATGCAGAAGCATTTCGATGAGATATCAAGTGTACGGAGGACTGTGTCAAGACTGAAAAGAGCCTCAGCCATCATTCCACCAGCACGGATATTGGCCGAGTCATCCAGGTACCTCAACAAAGACTTTCTAGAAATTCTTCATGTTGAGATGCATCTGCAACCATTGAACAAGCACGGAAGACGCTGGCCAAAAGAGTTCAGTCAGTTTACACTTCCTTAATCAGCTTCCTGGTCATGTCAAATTCCATTTGGGCCAAGTATACATTTTTTTCTATAAATGCAAGCTTTTTCATTCCCCATTCTTGTTAGATATAATTCTTCTTCCTCATCCAAACATGAAGGTGGACTGATTATTTGCCCATACTTAATACCATTCACTGTTTAGTAGAATACCATGTCTGTAGCAGTATTTCCTATTGTACGTTGCCATGTGCAATTCCTCTCCTTAAATAGCCGATGCGGCATGCGTCTTGCATTAACTGTTGCACTGTGTGCTATGTAGCATTTGACTTTTCTTTGTTTTTGGCCTTCAGTGCTTGCAGAGCACAGTGGCTTCTTTCTTGAATGCAAGCTTTCTCATTGTCATATTTAATTCCTAGTCTCATTCAGCATTGCTCTTCTTGCTCGATAGCCTGGGTGTAGCCTTGCCTTGCCTTGCTCGATAACCTTTAGTGTAGCACAAGCTACACTGAAGTGATTGATTACAGTATGGTTTTGCTGCTGTCCCATTTGGTCGTGGTCGCCGTGTTACATTTCTTGGATGTGAGGGCCTGGTAAGGTGCATTGGAAAGCAGTCTCTCGAGGTAAGCATCTGCTCCTGCAAACCGCACAGCGACATAGACTCCCAATTTACAAGCACCGTGATTGGCGCTCCCGTTCCGTCCTTTCCTGTTGCAGTCATGTGCAAATTTTGCTTGTGGCCTTCGTCAGCCGCAATTTGGCATGAACATTGACCGGCATACGTGCTTACATGGTCTGAGATGTATGAAGTTGATAGCCACCTGGGTGGAATGGCCCGCAAAAGTGGCTGCCGAAGGTGATGCCCACGAAACCGACTTGTCCATATTGAGACAAATTGGGGAACCAAGTGTGAGCCATACATTAGCGGCTCTCGAAAGAAAAGAAACGTGCCGGCTGGAAAGGAGTTCACGCTAAAATGCTGGTAGTACATGTTGCTGTGTGACTGCGGCAGCAGATGCCGGCGTCACCCGATTGCTTCGCAATGCAAGTTGCTCATCTTCAACGGCGACTGTCGGTGCAAACAGGTGGGACACTGTCCAATCTGCTTGCACTGCTGGTTGTCGCTCGTTACCAGACCGCCATGTGCGACGACGAAGGCGAGCCGTTTACGAACTCCCGTTAATGATTCCAGCGTACCTCGACATGCAATTTTTATTTCTGCTCTTGTACGAGAAGGTTCACTGCTTGTCTTCTGCCAATAAAGTCGCACGTTTCGTTCACTAACTTGTGGCTTGTTTTTATTGGCATCAGTAGAGGCTCTTTGGTCTTCTGGCAATTAGAACGTAAAAGCTACGCGGCAGTCAAGGCAATAAGGCGTGCCGCAACGCCAGCCGGGCGAGCGCGGCGCGTACTAGTGTACGCGACCGGTAAAAAGCGGCCATATTGAATTTTGCTCTAAAAAACAAAAACTACATTTCTACTTCCTGTTTGAGCAGCGCCATTTGTCTTATGCCTACGTAAGTTCCATGCACTGCCGCTTCTTATTTTCGTACCACTGTGGAAGGTACAGTTTCCCTTCTCTAAAGTTGGTTCTCTATTCTATGGTAGTACTTTAGACCACATGCTCTGGGGATGCCGCTCATTACAGAGGGGCCCGCATCGATGCACTGCAAAGGAGTGGAGCTCTGCTATTCGTAGCTCCGACCAGTCACGACAATTCTGGGCTGTCCAGAGAGCCCACGATGCGGCGCTGGAGCTTGGTCTCCCCGTCCTGACGTGGTTGCGGCCTGCGGCTTCGTCGCCTCCCTGAGTGGGAGCAACGGAGCTTCTCAGGATCTTCAATAAAGTTCTTTGTCTGTCTGTCTGTCTGTTCCTTGCATCTGACATTCATTATATAATCTTGAGGATTGCTTGCTGTTTGGCTATAGTTTGAACACGTAAGAATGAAAATAGTGAGTGCAAAATATGGTTCAAGAAGGACCTATACAATGGTGATTTTCTCACAGAAAAAATACACCTAGGGCGGAGGTACAGTGCCAGCGAAGCTAAGAAACGGCCCCAACACACAGGTGGGAGGGGAGGTAGGCGAAAGGCCGCGATGTCCTTGCAGTGGCACCGCCTTGAAAAGGTAAACAGAAATGTATGAATATTAGGGGCAGCCGGCACCGTTCAACTGTGGTGAAGAATGTGACAGTAGTCTTTTTCCAGTGACATTATGTGACAGGGACTTAGGAAAAAAAGTTTTAAGTCGGGGAATGGGGTGATGGATAGGAAGAGGGAGGGGGGAGGACGCGCATAAAAGGCGTCGAAAGTGGCAAAAATTATGGACGTCAGAAGAGTCGTCAATGCTCGACGACCGTGGCCAGTCACCTAGCTGAGGTTCACGTATCCCGTCGTAACACGTGCTGCTTGCTACTGAGAGCCCATCCTAACAAAACGTCTGTGCAACCTTCAGAAGAACCGGGTGTCAGGAGACATGTCTTTAAAATCTCTGAGTTCCTAGAACTCATTTAACTGCGAACTATGGATGCTGTAATTTTGGCAAAGGCTTCTAACACAAAAGCAGACCTGCTTCGGACTATCTGCCTCATCGATTAACGAGTGTAATCATTAATACGAGTACCGTGATGAGGACCACAATACCATGATCACAAGTTCCTTCCAAACATCTCTTCGAAGAAGTCGGACAGCGGGTCATAGTGAGTGAAACTTCCGTCATATTATACTATCAAAGCCCGAAGGTTCGTTCTGTATTTTAAATGTAGAAGGATATAGCGTGCCCATGCCGGAAGTGCGATCGAGTAACCAGGCGACTTGCACAATAGTGACCACCCTCTTCTGTACATAGCCATGGCAGTACTCACTAGAAGATCTGTTGGAAAACTACGCTTACCTCCGCTGCTACCTAGGCTGCAGCCGTTACCTTTTTGCTCTTTGCAGCACCATTCCTTCTTACTTTTAGAGCGCAGCCCTTAGGCGCCCGTTCCTGCATTGAGCGTCCCTCGGCTAGCCACGCGAACTAGCACAGAGAAGATGAAAGAGCGAACGCGGAGCGCAGCAGGGGATGAAAGACTGCGATAGCGAAAAGAGCAAGGAAGAATGCCGCGGAAGTATGAGGGGGAAAGCGGAAGAGGAGAGTATGGCGAAAGTGAGAAAAGCAGGGTGCCGCTCGAGCGACGAGATGGCGTCGTAGTAGCGTGCGCCCTAGAGTTACTCTATAGGCTCCCTTCAGGGATCGAGAGTTGCGCCCCTGTTTGCCACGTGCCGCTCACTCCGCCTCCAGTGATTCAGCACCACTATTCGCCGAGCGCCAACACGTGGTCAAAAGTGCTTCCGCTGCTCTGCGGAGAAGCCAACACTTCGCAGGCGACGCCAACCCTCCGCGGGTTCCGGCAGGCCAAGCACAATTGACATTCGCGCTGGTTATATTCTTTCTACTGTTTCTTCGATGCTGCTGGTCGAGAGACGTGTTGATCATCACAAGTGTATTCTCGGGTGAATTGTAGAACCAATGTTGTGAGCGTTTGCAGTATGATGGGGTGTTGCGTGCCGAACTGTCGCAACCACACCAAAATAGTAAGACATTTTTCGCAGTGCCACGAGCGAAAGCTGCCGACTCCAGTGACTGCTGCCTATGGGCCACCACAGGCGGATTCGAAAGAGACCTCCCAGGTGAAAATATGAAAATGGTAATGGACTGGGACCAATTGGTCCCAGCTGGTTCCAGACGGGGACCAGCTGGTTCCAGCTGGTTCTTAACTGGTTCCGGTGGGAAGGAAGTGGGACCAAATGGGAGCCTACTGGGACCAGTTGGGGCTTGACTGGTACCAAATGGTCCCAGATGGGAGCCTACTAGGACCAGTTGGGGCTTGCCTGGAACCAAGTGGTCCCAGCTTGAAGCCTACTGGGACCACTTGGGGCTCGACTGGAACCAAGTGTCCCTACTGGTGGCTGACTGGGACCGCCATAAGCTTCAAGTGGGACGTACCAACTGGCGGCCCTGTGGGAGGCCACAATAATACAGGGTGTTTCACATAACTTCAGCCGAACTTTGAAAATATGCAAATGCCACGTAGCTGGACCAAACCAAGGTAATGTTGTGTAAAGCTGTATCGGGAATTTCTCATGCTGCTCTACAATTTTCTTATTGACATATATCATTTTATTTCTATTTTAATTATAATGATTTATAAGTTGATTAGTTCAGGCTAATCATCTAATTCGGCAGCACGCAAAAAAATAATATGAGTATCTCCAAGTGACAGGAAACAACATTACCTTGGTTCTGTCCAGTTATGTGTCATTTGCATATTTTCAAGGTCTGGCTCAAGTTAAGTGAAACACTCGGTATATGGGACCAATCAGAGGCCAATTTGGAGCAGCCAGCCTGCATGCATGCCACTTTGATAACACATGGAAACTGGACTCGTGAAGCCTGTAGTAGCGTTTGAATATATTTCATTAAAACGGATAGGCGGGCTAGTTGGTTTGGCATCATAATGAAACTTTTGCGCACACAACACGAAACCACAACGAAGAAGTGAATAAAGGTCAGTTGTTAGTCTGCGCTAGTCCTTGTGTACTTCTTCGTTGTGGTTTCGTGTTGTGTGCGCAAAAGTTTCATTATGAATATATTTGCTTCAATACTTAGTTGATTAAACCATACCATTGTGCCCAGCAGACAGTACTGTTATATGCAGTGAAAATAAGGACTTTCTGCTGATGCAGTGTAATATGCATCTACAACTAGATCGTGCGTCATAACTTTTGCGAAGGCAGCCTGCGAAAGCTGCGCATGGAATATGCCATCTCCCAACAGATTTATGATGAGGCTAACTTCTAAAATTGACATAGGCCTAATTCCGATTATCTGGGGTTTTTATAATGTACACCCCAAGTTCAGTACAAGAGCGTTTACGCCTTCTACACCCACAAAGATGTGGGTACCATGGCCAGTAATCGAACTTACGACCACACACATTCAGCCACAGAGCTCCCATGGCAGGTTTGTTAACTTAAACTGTTTGACATTGCAGCCAATTCCATCAGGCTGGTTAAAATTCTGTGACCATTTCTGGAGTACTTATATTTCTTTATTGTGTTTTACTAAGCATTTTACTGTACTTCATTACAGAACAAGCCATTAGTACCAGCCAAGGTTAGTACATAGAAAGCTGTGGCTTGGGAGAAAAGTTTTTTTGCTTCTCATTGTGTGACTATAGCCTTAATTTCTGGGCAGATAGCCTTCTTTATAATGACAATGTTTTGACCACAATAATTTGAAACTCAGGCGATCACATAGTACCAAGTGTCATCACAGAAGGCAAGTGTTTTCACTTCCTCTCACATAGAGCTAAAAGCGTTTTGAGGCAAATGAATTTTCAGCAGACTATGTGCTACATAGGCACTTTTACACTATTGAGCCACAGCCTTTAAAAATTACAGCCATGATTCTGGAGCGAGGTATTAATATGGACAATTTCAAGAACATAGAGATGCTTATTGACTGGGATTCTGCTGCTAAAAACGGGGTGACAGGTTCTACCTCTGCACATAGTGGCGGCATTCCAATTGGGGGCAGAATTCAAGAATGCTCATGTACCGTGCTTTGGGTGCATGCTAAAGAACCGCCATGTGACCAAAATTAAACCAGAGCCCTCCACTACTACAGCATCCCTCATGACCGACTCTGCAGTTTTCGGACCCGCAAAATATGATCACAAGTTTAACTGTGATTTTTAACTAGTGCTCAACCTGCCATTTCAGAGAATGACTTGCATGTGGAGAAAAATGATCAGGGCAACGCCCAGGATCATTTTCCTAGCATACCGGGTACATTCTCTTTATTTCTATTTTCTGTGAACAGTACATTCGTAAATGCGGCAATATTAATATGTTTTAAACAGTTCCAGCTGACTTCACCAGGGTCATTTAATCCTGGTTCTGCTGCTACTTGCTGTGGGACAAGTACATTTGTTTTACTCATACCTGAGTGCTCACATGCACACTGTATCTAATAAATAAATGTAAATACCTTGAGCCACCCATGGCCACCATTCATAAAGTAACTCGTAAAAGTTTTCATTTTTATGCGTAAGTAATTAACAGAACTTTTTCCCTGCTCTCTAAATCTCGTAAAGCCATGCTATTTACTTGTGTAGAATGTAATGTAACAATTGTGTTTAGTTAGCATTATTTCAATGCTAAGCTTGTCTCAAAACATTTGCACACATACAGCTCCATTAAAAGCGTTGCAAAGATTTTAATGTGGTTTTGATTCTTATCTAGTGCCTGGGAAAGACTTTGTGCACCTCCCTGATGGATGAGGTGAGTACCATTGCACACTATTTTGTATTCATTTCCATGTTTAGCGGTCCAAAGGGTATTCACATGCTAGCCTCTCAACCAATAAATAGTGGTCATTGTCATAACGAGATGTGAAAAATCGATACTGCCTAAACCATATTTGCCCATTTTGTATGACAGTAGTTCTTATTTTACTTATGATTATACTTAACTTATCCCCTGATGTTTCAGTCGCTGAAACAGAAGGTTGCTGGGCATGTCGAAGAACATAATTTGTGATGGACAAGCCCTGCTTCCTTTTTAAGGCAATGAAACTGCACACCTAGCTGTATTTCCCGTACTTCCTTTCAGAATTCGTATTTCTGTTCTCTCGGTGCTCTACAAATTACATAATTCAACAAGTTTAGCTAAGACCACTGGTTGTGCAATTCATTTATGTAGGACCTCTATTCTTATCGGCAATGTGTTATTTGACAATGTGGGTATGGATATCTTTTCGTTTCAGTTTCATCTGGCAGAAGGTATCGTTATATCTGCAAATCAAGCAGCAAAAATCCTAAACAACAAGAAGGCAACACTTGTGTGCAAAGACACCGTCCAAGCAATATGGGGCACGGATGTCCTTGTGAACCGAAGTGTGAGTGGCGTTGCTGCCCCCAAGCTCAGAGCAGCTGGGGAGTTGCCGAAGCAGCCACTTACACCCACGAAATTGAACGTCGTGACAGGTATGGTGGAAAAAATATACACTCTGGTAACCTTGAAATGTCTAAAATGGCACATCTGTCTTGATTTTGGCTTTGTTTGTCTCTATAAAAATTGTTGTTTTCATGACATTTACCAAGATTATTGAACCTTATGCCTGTGCTGTGCCAATTATTTTACAGCCACAGTCCGCTACTGGGGCCAGTTAAAGGGCGAAGATGTGACCACAGCTGTGGCCTCCATTACCAGCTTCTCTCCGAGAAGATACAAGACGTGAGGAAATCGAGCAAGCGACTGGCGCTAGCCAAAGAAAATCATAGCATGTGAATAAATACTTATAAACTGGCCTTAGTCCTTGTTTCTTTAGCAGCAGCTCTCCATGCACGGCTGCCAACGGGCACCTTGAATGTATGGAGCTGCGGCCAATACACTGCCAACTGGTCCCAATGGGGGCTGGGACCACTACCAACTGGTCCCAGCTGAACTGGTTCCAGCTGGTCCCATTAGGGGCTGGGACCAACTGGGACCACTATCAACTGGTTCCAGCTGGTCCCATTGGGGGCTGGGACCAACTGGTAATTTCACCATAAGCCAGTTCAACGGGGACCAGTTTGGAACCAGGTGGTACCACTTGGAATATTTTCACCTGGGCTAGACTATGCGATGTAACTGTCCTTCGCTCCATATGAATGTCGTTCTTGTATTCATAGAGATATTACCGCCTGTATCAACGTTCAGTCTTTGCGCGTGTCTGGAAGAACTGTTTGTTTTCATGCTTGCGTCATTTCACTTTGGGTGAAGTGTGAAAATTGATTTCTTTACGAGCGCAGACTGGAAGTTTATTAAAATAATTACAGGGTAACGGTAACAGTTAGCAACGTTGTGTTATAGATGTTTAGCTTGTCCGGTAACCGGGTAAACGCGGACGGTCGGGGCGTGTAGGCAGAACCGTAAACGTGAGCGGCCTGTATGGTGCTGCCACCTGGTGGCGCAGAGCTCAAACAGACCGAAAACAGCTAACTGCAGTGTGCTTTTTTTGTTTAATTCACGTTGCTGCGTTGCGAACCAGAACTTGCAATAAAATGCAGCTTATTGCTTGACTCGTTGGCAATTTCAACTAGCTGCGTAGCATTAACAAACATTGGTGGCCATTCTAATTTGCGTTATCAGCTGGAACCTCAGCATGTCTATAAAAATTCTTAGCAATCACCTGTACTGTGACATTTAACTTAACCTTGGAAAATGGCTATGGAATCGCTTCAGTAAACATGTTATTCGCATGCTCCAGCGAAAATGCAATAAAGATTGTAGCACGTTCAACAAGCAAGAAATAAAAGCATATTATTTGTTTTTTAATCAAAACACGGCACTGCCGAAGTTGCACAATTTAGTGTACACAGAAGAACTTTACACGTTGAATAAATACGTAATGCATGCAGCCTTAGTCAGCGCTTGAGTCAGCTAGATGAGACCCGTAACACATAAATTTGTCTGTGACGTGTAAAACCCGACAAGGAAGCTATACTGGCACCATTAGAATCACCATAGTGGTGCAGCGCAATGCAAATAATTTAACAGTGCATGCAATTTCTCGCGTCATTCACCTGAATTCTGCTTTCATACACTGAACACAAAGAACGTTGGACGCGACAGCACTGTTGAATCGCGCATTCACATTTTCAGCTGTCGCGGGCTGGTGCCACACGGCCACTTTTGATCGCTATTGATCCCGATCCGGGTGAAAATTCTCGACTGCGATTGGCTTCCTTCCGCAGTTAGCGCAAAGGAGCCAACAGCGACCGAGAAATTCTATCCCGATATGGCTCGATCGCGATTGAATGTGTATATGTTCGTTACACGCCGTATTTCAAGCAATGATTGCATAGTAAGGCTCGTAAGTGTAAAATCCAGGCAAGTAAACTTGAGGTGAGCAATCGAGTTTTACTTGCAACATGATAAGAATATAAATAAAGCAAAAAAGTGTTACTGGCAGTGCCGCGCGAGCGCGGCTCCTACGCGCACGGAGAGTGGCTTTCCCGCACAACTCTGGTACCCAGATGGCGTACCTTCACGCAACTCTGGGCTCCCTAAAGGGAGCCTACACAGTAACTCTAGTGCGCCCTAAAACCCCTTGATGTTGGGAAGTAGCGGCACTCTGATCTACGCCGCGACACCCTCGCGGCGCTGTCAACCTCCTCTTTTCTCCCCTCTTCGCGGAGCCAGTGCATCCACTACTAGGGTGGCTAGAAGGCCACCCTACCACTACGCTGAACGGCTGAGGCGCGCGATACTACCCTGTCAGGTGACCCTGACGTCACAAAAAGGGCGCGAAACTTGCTTTCGCGCGCTTTTAGTTCCTCCCGCCCGCCATGCGCTTGCCAAGGGTGGCCGTCCTGCCGCTTGGAAGGTGCGTTTCCTAAGTATTCCGTCTTTCTGTAAGAATATGAGCTTCGTTCTCCGTGGAAATCTTTTGCTGCTGCGCATTTCAATGCAGCAGCAGGTCAGAGAAGGGCTAACATTATTTCCTATGCCCCAAGGAGAACGGAATGTCGTGCGCCGGAAGCAGTGGCTCCATTACATCGGAGAAAGCGGGAGAAAGGATTCGTGCCTTCTAAGCACGTCGTTCTTAGCCATTGTTACAGCTTTCCTTGTGAAGTGCATGGAAATTTTAATACTCTTTGCATAGCAGGACTCCTCGTTCAGTTCATACATAGCACCTATAACTGTGCAATGCATATATAAATATAATATATATACATATATATATTAATTTTTCAAATGAGTCACTGAACTTTTTGATGACTCTTCGTGCCGTGACAAAGCTTTTTTGTGTTTTCGCGCGTGCATTAGCTTCAAATGTATGTAATTTATAAGTTAATGCCTGTACTCCTATTCGGCAATTGTGCGTACGTGCGTGTATGTGTGCGTGTGTGTATGCGCGTCCGTGTATGTGTGTGCACGTGTTGCATGTATGTGTGCGTGTGTGGAGTATGTGTGCGCGCGCACATGTCTGTGTGCGCCAAGGAGAAATACTTCGTAGTTAACATGGCACTTTTTTTCGAACTACCCATCGGTCCAGTCGGCAACCTTCGGCGCCGCCTAGATCATTTTGTACTTCAGTGCCATCAGATATGAAATACTGGTAGCGATTTTCATTGTGTCAAAAGCGTGAATAAGTATTATTTTGTTGAAATAATCCAAACAATTACCGTATTTTCTGCATACAGGCATATGAACTAGAGCTGGTTAAGCGAAAATAAAAATAAGTCAATTAACAACCGCTCATTGATATCTTGGCAGCTGCCGTGAAGTAAAAAGCCATACGCACAGAAGCGAAGTTACGTATCCTACATGTATTATTCGTGGATGCTCATAAAGTTCAAGCCACGCACTTCTCATATCTCCCTCAATTCTGATAACTTTACATCTTGAATTCTGTAAGTTAATTATCAAGTACCATAGTCATAGAAGTTTCTGTGTACGCAATCAGCTTTTTTTAGAGACTTGGGATAGTCCCAGAAGTGATTGAAATACAATTTCTCGTCGTTTCATTGTGAAGGAATATAGGCTGTTAAGTTCTATATTGGCTATTCGCAAATACAGCACGTATTTTGCACAGTGGCATCTGTACAAAGGCTTTTGGCCCACTCATTCGGCGAATTCACTTTAAGTAAACTATCCCATTTCTTGTTGGTTACCTTCTTTGAGCTTTTTAAGAGCGACGATTATGAATCAAATTCTCGTGTATACTATACTCTACGCTGCTTATATTATATGCGCTCAATACACCTCCGCGTTACGGACAACACAAGTGGCAATATAGAGGCAAACCGCTCAGCCACTGCTTGGTACTCATTTTTTTCGGAGCGCTTCCGCTTGTTTTTATGGAAGCATCCTCGCAAAAATTGTCACGACGTTCTATCGGAAGCGTACTTTCATCATGACAGTTTCACAAGGGATAAATTCCCATATAACAATTCAAAGGGCCGAATAAACAAGCGCAGGCATTGATTCTAAGGCGGCTGCAGCGAGCCGCTGGAGGGTTCAGCGAGCCGTGCGCACCGCCCCGGCAAGGGGAAAAAATTCGAGAATTGAGGAGGGAAGCACATGTGCGGAGGAGAGTGTCACTACTTTAAAGATCAAGGGGCTGTAAATTAGTGTGCCCTAGTACGCCGATGACGTCATGACTAACACGAGGCGAGCGCGTCTACCAGTAGCATTATGGAAACAAAGCGCTGGCGTGTGCTTCGGACCCACTGCGCATGCGCCAGTGGCGCACCGACCGGGGGGGGGTGGGTGTTGTAACCTCCCCCCCCCCCACGCGTCCGGCCCCACCAATACCAGGAATCTGGTGATGATGATGATTTATTGCATCCCCTTTGAAACGGGGGTGGCGACAAATAGTCACCTAGCCTGCTTGATTTAATCAGGTATACTACACATGTTCTTTATCTCGCATTTTTGTATACCTTTTCAAAAATTTAGCTTGTACCGCTGCCACTGATTTTAAGAGATCAGGTCGTATCGATCTTTTCCCTGCTTTTTTTCCACCAGTACTCTAATCGTCTCTTGCTGATCTCTACGGCTGATCTGTTTATGTTTCCTTCCACTTTAAACCCAAGCGCTTCTGGGAGTTGCACGTTACCTACGGTTCTCGCTGGGTGGATCCCGTCGCATTCCATTAGGATGTGCTGAGTGGTCTGCGGACCTTTACTGCAGCATACATGCCTCATCTAGTTTCGAATATTCGCTCCGGTATGTTTTCGTCCTTAGGCAACCGGCTCGAGCCTCAATAGCAAGGCACTGCCCTTTGTGTTATCGTACAGATTTTCCGTTCTAATTTCTTTCTTCTCATTCTTGTAAATCTCCATTGTCCTTTTCGTTTCCTTCTTTGCATCCAATTCACGGTCTCTATTTCTCTCACTTTCTTTCTGATGACCCCTGGTTGTCTATTTACATTTTCGATTATCCTGTACTTGGTTGCCAAACTTCCTTGACCTCTTCCTCCATTCTGTGTCCACGCTTTTCATGTAGAGATACTTGTGCACTTTAGCCGCCCATTTATTTTCATCCATGTTCCTGAGCCTTCTTCAAAACTAATTTTGCTTTGTGCTTTTCTGACTTCAAAAGAGGCCCACCCATGTCTCCATGCACTGCCTCATTTGTCGTATTACCGTGTGCTCCCAAAGCCAACCGGCCTACTGATCTTTGGTTAACTTCTAAACCCGCCAATATATCCGATTTTAAGCATATAATGGCATTTGCGAATGTTAGCGCTGGCACCATTACTCCTTTCCAGATTCCACGCACCACCTCATACTTATTGTGGCCCCACAGTGCTCTGTGTTTCATTAATGCTGCATTCCGCTTCCCCTTTATTTTCAGATTATCTTGGTGGTTGCTTGAGTAATTCTTTCCTTCGTTTATGTGTACGCCGAGGTACTTATATTGCTTCACTATGGGTATTACTTGCTGTTGAATTGACACCACGAAGTTACTCGTGTGAATTGACACCACGAAGTTACTCGACAGTAGCACAATGTCGTCTGCGTACATCAATCCAGGGACCTTTTGTTGCACCATTTGTCCATTACGCATGTAGGATAAATCAAAACCTAATTCGCTGTTTTCCAGTCGTCTTTCTATGCCCTTGACGTAAAGCGTGAACAACAATGGTGACAGAGGGCATCCTTGCTTCAATCCTTGGTGAATTCCCACCATTTCATTTCCTTTTCGGCCTTCCCATGCCACTTGTACTTGGTTGTCTCGATATATCTCCCTCAGCAGCTCCACGAAATCATCTATGCCTTCGTATTGAATATCCCACAACAATTCCCTGTCTACGTTGTCATAAGCTCCTTTAATATCTAGAAATGCTACCCATAAAGGTCTTTTCTGAGCTACTGAAATCTCTATGCACTGAGTTAGTACAAACATATTGTCTTCTAAGCGTCTGCCTGGCCTGAACCCATTCTGTAGTTCCCCCAATACACCGTTTTCCTCCACCCACTTCGACAGTTCTAATTTATGGCTTGCATTGCCATTCTATATATCACCGACGTTACTGTAACTGGCCTGTACGAGCTCGTCTTATCCTTATCTCCTTTGCCTTTGTAGATGAGATTCATCTTGCTTTCACGCCATCCAACGGGAATATTCTTTGTTCTAATCACTTGCTCTATGGCATTAGTCAGCAGTGCCTTGCTTTTTGGACCGAGGTTTTTGATTAGCTGTATTGGGATTTCATCGGGTCCTGCTGCCGTGTTGTTAGGGACATTTTCTGCTGCCTTTTTCCAATAGAAGCTTTCTATGCTGAATTTTGATCTCTCAAGCCTCTCTGTTGTTGCTGGATCTGTTGTCTGAACTACACTTTTTCTCGTACCGCAGTTATGCCTGATAACGTCTGTGATGTACCGCAGCGCATCATCGCCTTCATAGATGTTACCGTCTTCATCCCTTATAGCCGTTTGCGAGTTTCTAGTTGGAGCTCCGAGTGCTTTTATATGGTTCCAGAATCTTTTTGGGGCGCCTTTGTCTCTTTTGTGAATGTTATGCACCCAACGTTCACTTGCGCATTTAATTTTCTCTTGCACGAGCTCACTCGCAACCCTTTTCTTTTCTCTGTATGTATTCCATCTAAGGAGCACCTCTTCTTCTTGTAATCCCAACTTTTTGGCTTCTCGATGAACCCTAGATGCCTCTTTACGCTCTTCTATAGCTTGTTTAATTTCCTTGTTCCACCACTTACGTGGTTTCCTCTTTCCAATCCAACAATTGTATTGCCGTGTCCGCCTTATTTCATGCTGCATAACCTCCACCAGTTCCTTATATTCCCAGACTGCTGTAGGAAAAGCCTCAATTTTCTTCTCTATGTTGTTTGCGATCTCTGTTATTTGCTCGTCATTCATTTTTAAAAACTCTGAGGCTATTGGTTCATGTTCTGCGCTGGTATATCTCCCAAACTTTAATGCTAAACGTCTATGATCGCTTCCCAGGCTATTTTTTTCCATTTTCGTCTATTATCATTTGTTCCAGTTGTTCGTAGACCATTTCTGAGACTAAGGCGTAGTCGATACATGACTGCCTGTTTCCGCATTGCCACGTTACCTGTCCATGACACTTATTTTCCCTGTTAACTACTATAAGGTTCTGTTCATCACACAAATCCAGCACTAGAGAGCCGTTGTAATCAGTATATCCGTCTAAATCGTCCATGTGCGCGTTCATATCTCCCACTAATATCACCTGGCCCGAGTTACTGAACTCATTAATATCGCTTCTAATGCAATCGACCAATTCCTTATTTTTTTCCCTGCTATCACTACCTGTCCATAGGTAAGCTACTCCCAGCCACGTCTTTTTACCTTGCCATGTACCACTAATCCATAAATGCTCTTTACATGTCTCGTTTACCCTTCGCCACTTCAGACCTCGCCTAATTAGTACGCCTACGCCTCCGCCTTTCCTTGACCCGGTCATTCTGTTGCACCCTTCCCATACAAAGTTGTCGATAACAGGCGGCTGCTCTGTCGACAACAGGCGGCTGGGACATTAGAGTCACTGGAAAAACAGAGTACCGCAAAGGTACGCGGCATGCCGGCAACATTGGGTGGCGGCCTCCATGTTCCTTCCAGACCGCCGACGCGCTGTAGCGGTGCCAGCGTGCATTGAGTAGCGTTGACTTAACTGACGGATTTCCCCCCTAGATTATTTCGAGTCCCGTTTCGCGAAACTGGATTATTTTTGTTTTTCTTCAAGTGGATGCCACAAGTGACATCAGGATATCGACGGAAATGAACGTACTGCGCGTAAGCGACGGAATGTATAAAATGTGCGGCGATGGTTCCGATGCTCGCGAACCGATGCTCTACGTGTCGCTTTTGGACTTCGTCTTGCATCAAGTGCTATGTGCAGAGCTGCTGCAAACATACTTGTATGCGCCCAGTGAATTCGCTTGAAACGTCTTTTACATGAAAACTGGGCCCTGAGGTTGTGCTTGCGCTAAAAACGCAGCTTGACAGCCAATGGAATATGCAGTGGATGTTCAGGTTGCCTTCATAGTGCTCGTTCGCGTCCTTTCGAAGTACAAAAGCAAGCAAATGTAAACAGCTTACTGCTGCGCTTGTTTATCTGTATAATCGGAGCGAAGTGTAAGCAGTAATTTTTATGTAGATTTATAAAGTTGCCTGTCACGTATCAGTGATAAAACGCCAGCAGCCTCTGCAAGCAAACTTCGCGTCTTGCGGCTACTGGCGTGTTTGCGAATGCGTGCTTGTAATGTTCTCGTCGATTTGTGAAATAAGCTCTCTGAAGGTAACGTTGTAAACGACTGGTTAACAGCTTTTAATTCACGCGAAACTCAAGCAGGTATCCGCATACGGCTATAAAGGATGTGTACGAATGTTTTTTTTTTTTATACCTTTGATAATACAACCTTTTAGTTCACTTATTTCCAATCTGTTACTGTGTTCTGGAGTATTGTGTTGACATTGCCAGTACTAAACAGTGGTGCGGTTTTCCTATATTTATTTTCGATCATGTTCCTTTTATTGTATACCCTTTATGTGAATCGGGTCATTAACACAAAAAGACGTTTTCGAAAAAAAAAAGTTGCGAAGACACGGTAAAAACTAGCTTTCTGAAACGGAATTGTAACATTGAGCACTTCTATTTTTTAAATGATGTTCTTGTCGCTGCACTGACGGCATAAAAAGATGTATGAGGCTGTTTATAGAGGTGCTGTGCCAGTTGACAAGCATTCGTAATCATGCTGTAGCAGGTTTGCAATAAAAATTACTATTTTACAGCCTCCCTGTATAAGGGACACCATACCATTTGTCCCCGAATTGCTTCATGCTGTCAGCAAAATTCCCATTTTCAGAACAGCATGCAGTCACAAAGTAAGATGTGGAGGCAAGCAACATATCTATTTCACAACAGTCATAACAACAATTTATTTCGTCAAGCATGACAACAGCATACCGGTCTTCCGATTCGACTCTTGGTTTCTCAAAATCATCAGGAATGAAGTGGTCCTATAGTTTGTCCATGGAGAAAACAAAGAAACATCGGAATGTTAATAAACCTACCCTGTGACAGTGCTTAAAATATCTAAAGTGTAAGTAGTCCCAAAAAGAAAAAAAAAGAGTCAGGAAATCTATAGAAGACATTTTTAAGCAACATTTTCTGTATAGACCTGGTGCTTGTTTAAAACACATTACTCATGGGAACCGCCTCCTTTTACTCTGTAGCACAACATGCTCACTTGAAATGCATGTTTGTTGTTTCCATCGAGCCGCGCGAATCAAGCACTGCAGCTTGCTTGACATGTATGTACGTTTTCTTCAAACGCGGAGCGCAAACCGAATGAAACAGTGGAGAGCTTGCTAGAAAGTTCGTAGGGCGGTGTTTTCAACAGCACTAAGTGACTTGAAACATAGGTACGGGGCATTTTTCAATAGCGTAAAACAAAGCGAGCCGCGCGAACCGAACAGTTTACTGGAAACAATAGCGCAAAGCAGAGCGGGCCGCGCGAACCGGAGACCTTACTTGAAAGATAGGTACTGGGCGATTTTCAATAGCGTGAAACAAAGCGAGCCACGCGAACAGAACAGCTCACTCAAAACCACGTGTGCTAGCTACATAGTGTTCAATAGCCGCACCCAGAGCGATGAGCGCGAACTGGACAGGTAAAGTTTAGCGGTCACACGCAAGTACAGTCACTTGAAAGCAATAACTGTCCAGCAAACTAGTTATTCAAGAAACTTACCTCGCACAAGCTGGTGTTCTTCGAGGGCGCGAAGTTTTTGCGGCCAATTCTGTGGAGCCACGCAGAACGTCGTTCACCGTCGTCCTTCCAGCACGGAATAGAGAAAAATGCCTTTCCGGACTCCGTTTGGTTGCTACACCTGAAGGCGCAGCAACCAGGCATGATGATGGATTATTTCTGACGCCAGTGTTCGCAAGCGCAACGCAAGCGTTGAACGAAACGGCGAAGTGCTCTCCGTGCGCGGTGCATACGCTACGGGTTCGACGTGCCAACTGAAAGGGCTTGGAAGAAATATGGCGGCAAAAGGTCACGTGACACGAGCGCCCCAATCACCGGTGGCCGCGGCAGGCGGCGGCGCACTCTTTCCATACTACCGTCTATGGAAAATGCCAAATTTTGGAGGCTTTTTTGGCCAGTAAAAAGCAATTTGCGATGAGCCTATTGCATAGATCGACGTATTATTGGGGATTTATCAACTTCAATGACTCGGCTTTCAGCTAGTTGCAGCAGCAACTCTTGAAATGGCAAAAAAGTCGTTCCAAAATCGCAGTTTTCATAACAAGGTCGCAGAATTTATTGTGGTACTTATATAAACCTAGTTTTTGCCTCCGGCAGCACTCAAACCGATAGCCGAGCGTTCTGCGCGACCACCGATTAGGATCGCTGATACCACGATTGGCAGTTCGCAGGTTCGAAGCCAGCGGCGCCGCCATTCTTTTTTATCACTTTGTCGCTGCTTAGTTTGGCAGTTTCCCGCCAGATGGCATATTCCGAAACGCAGGTCATTTAGTTGCGGTTCTTGTTTCGTATCTTTCTACTGTATCAACGTCTTCCTAAAAAAAATAGCTGGCTGGTTTCGTGAACCTGCGAGCGTGCTTCCAAACTTCTTTTGCACTTTAGGTGTAATGTATTTTAGACAATAAACCCAACTTTGTGTTTTCAAAGTTGATTTCTTTCTTAAGGCAAACATTTATGAAGACATTACTAAGAAATATTTTTGCCTATTCAGCTATGTCATGGAAAGGCGTGCTTGTGCGACTTTTGTTCAGCCTGAAACGTACCACAAAAATAAATAGCTTCCCGTGTGTGCAATTAAAAGACGCAGAAGTAGAAAACTTGGCTGCAGCCCCAGACGTAGTATTCTTACAAAGGAATACAGAAGCTATTTGACTGAGTATATTTGCATTATATCAAAGCAGAATTTTTGCGTACCGGATCTTCGGTGCAAATGAAGGCTGTCCAAATTATTTCACAAGCTTTTTTGCTTAGTACAAACCAATACCTCGAAACATAAACATTCTATCCTCAATATGCACCGCACGTGTCTTATCATTTGAACCATTCCCATATACCTTCACGAAATTCCCGAAGTACTAAAGGTCTTCATATGCTTTTACCACGACGTACGCAGAGGAGTATTGGAAATAATGCGAAAAGACACCGGGGCGTGTTAATGTAGTTTGTCGTGTAAAAATAGAGAACTATTCCAATCGCAGACCACACCCTTTTTGAGTTATGCCCACAAAGCGTTGCAAGAAGATATTTTTTTCGGCTAGAATCACCAAAGTTACTATGGCATTCTGCTGTTCTGTTTTAACTAACTCTATTGCTGAATCAGATCGCAGCACCATGATATAATTACTGGTACAATTCTTCAGTAATTCTGTAAGAATTTTCTCCTATGCTAAATTTAACGTGTTTGGACAATTGAAGAAACATGAGGAAGGACCGTGAGGTTTGCAAAAATGTTCCCTTATTAGAATCGTTTATCACCCATATTGGTACGGTGGTATTGCCATGATCACTCCAGCGTCCACGGACACCATTTATCACTTTACTACCTGTAAAAAAATACAAAAGTGTCGTTCCTTGTGCGTGAGTAGCACAATCGCAGCTGATCCTTTCATATGGGCCCACTAAGCTATACCTTCCCTTTTCTGCCATGGTGCCACAAGAGATGTCAATTTCACCCTTGAATTTCTCCATTTCAGTTTGCTTGAAAGTATAGGGACCTACACAAGAAGAACAGGCGAAGTTTTGAAGTAGTCCTGAGATTTTAGTAAAATTTCATAGGCAATATGTTATTATCCTTTATTTGTTTACATATTTATTACACCTGATTGGTGATAATAATGACGTGCTACATAATAGTTCAGTTCTTCTACTTAATAAGTCATGTCTGAGTCTGCTGTCCTGAAAATTAACCAGGTGTAAGCACTGCATGACGTTGGCTGGAAGGCCATTCATTAAAATAAATTGTGTGCAGAATAAAGAAAATGCAGGTGTTCAATCGCACAGTCGCCGCCAAAAGTTTACGCGGCCGAGGTTCTGCGAATAAGTTCATTTTCAACGCAGCTACCCCGCAGCCAGTAAAACTATGCAAAACGTTTGTTTTGTTTACTCTAGACCAGTATACGCTGTAAATTCGAATACTACGATGCGTGACTAAGGCGTAGAAATATAAACATTTTTTCACCTTCCGGGGTACGAAAGCTTGTGACGCTGACTATACGTTCTGAAGGCGAAGTTGCTTTTTAGCTTATTCGTGATGACAAGCGCCGAGCTCTTGGTGATGGGATATTGGAGCGTAGAATTGTAGAACTTGTGCAAGCTCAGGCGACTTCACGACGCAAACCTAGCGATAGAATCTCAGAAGGAGGAATAAACATTTATTGTAGAGCCAGCACTTTATGATGGCCGGGCCTAAGCCTCCCATGAGGGGACGTCGAGGGCTTGCCTCGCCGCCGCCTCACGGGCGTGCTGGGTCGCCCAGGTTTGGTCGTCGAGGGCGGAGCTCCGCAGAGCCTCACGCAACCTCGACGAGGGGGTCGTGGTGTTAATGTATGTATACAGTGCTGGGCACTCCCACAGCACATGCGGAAGCATAGCCGGGTGAGTGCCACAGCACCGGCAGTTGGGTGTACTGTAGACTTCAGGGAATATAAGGTGGAGGCGGGCGAGTGAAGGGTACGTATTTGTTGGTAGCAGACGCAGGGTGGTAGCCTGCGCCCAGCTGAATTTGGGGTGAGGTGGGGAAAAAGATCGGCACAGCATGCGTTTAGTTTATTAACACTGATGATAGATGAATAGTCAGAGTAAATTAATGTTACTGTCTAATTCTGGACAGACTCGAGTGTAATGCGTACGTTCTAGATCACTGTAGGTTTCATACTAATTCCATACTACGCATTCCTATTCGAATTTTGGCCTGTCTTAAGCCTACCGAGTCTTAAGTAATCAAAATAGGTAGGAAATTGCTTCTTGGGATGTTGCCGAGGCCATGGTAGATGTGATTAGTAATGCGCTATATGTGAGTAGGCTGACTGGGATTATTACATGAATTGCGCCAACGTACCTACGTAATGCCATGGTGGGAATTACGGAGCCCTTTATTGTAAATATATTGAAGTCATCTGAGAGTGTCTCTGGTAAAAAGTTAGAAGTTTATTAATATGAGGACTGATTAGCCTTCTGTTAAGCTGTTAGGAAAAATACCATGTACGAAGTGCTATTGTGGTTAAAATTACAACGTTATCAGCGCTTCCAAAAGAAAATGACTGTACAAGTCCATTTTTCTCGGGCGTTCATGTCACCTAGGTACCACCGCCTGACCCAAGACCTTTATGTTTTAAAATCTGCCCCGATGACGTAAGTTACGTTGCGGAAAAAAATAAATACCCTTTCTAAAGAATGAACCATAACAGCTTCCCGACAAAGCGCAGTACGTTGCCGCAAGTCGTCATTTGTGATAACGATAAGAGCGACAGCCCGTCGCAAAAATGACTTGTCACTCCCCGGTTTTTCTTTTTTGCTCAAGGATGCAACTAACCCGTACAAGGGTAATCCCTCCCTTCGCATGATGCTTGCGACCTTTCTGGTTCTGGACAAGCGCGTTGTTTTTGTATATTTCAGGCGCTTGGCATCGAAAGGCTTAAACCTTTAAACAGCGAAAGGCTGTCACAGTCGCTTCGGTAGCTGCACGGAAAGCGCGGACAATCAGTCTACTTTCAGCACATGCGCTCTCAACCAAGACATATTTGCGAGAAAGGGGCTCCTATATTACCCATAGCGAGAAATGTATCCACAAATTACACCTCATTATCCCGCTGTGTTTATGAGCCGCACTCTGGGCCTGTATTCCGTGTTATGACAAAAAATATAGTTTGTGCAGTGTCAGTAGCCTAAACATAAAACAGCAAATTGAAGTCATCACATCAACTATCATATATCATAAATTGAAAGAAATAAAACTGAAACTGTACTTCATAATACTCGCACTGCAAACTTTTATGCATGTGATTCATTTCAATTTCCTATCTGTTCCAGGGTAGAAATATGCTGTTCAGTTGGTAAACACAGATTATTTTGCAAAATTTGCTAAAAATTTTTGCCTCCAACTTATGTTCCTATTGGTCATGCACATTTCTATCTATCAAATATATGGTCGAAACATCAGAAATTCGAATTGTGAATCATTTAAAAGTTAAACTGGCTTCTCCACATAGGGGAAATGCCGTAGGAATTTGAGAATGTAATAATACACAATCATTTGGTTGCATAATCTTCCTGGCTATAGGCATGTAATGAAAAGCTCAAATGTATTACACGGCTTTGTCTTTTCGCAGCAATTTCATTCACTGCATTTATAAAGCAATGTACGTTTTTTTTTATTTTAGCGCGTGAGTCTAAAAACACATAGCAACTTATTTACCAAAGCAATATAAGTTTCAAAAGCTTGTTAATTAGGTTGTCATTTGAGCAAATAAAACGAGAGACTTTCATGCACAGACAAAATAAGCGGCTAAGAGGAACAACTGACTAGTTATTTCAGAAGAATAACTGAGTTTAGCTACGTAGTGTTAAACTATGTAGCTTTAAATAATGCGCATATTTTATACATCGCCGGATAGGGGTCATTGGAGATCGCTGGGCGAGGCCTTCGTCCTGCCATGGACGTAAATATAGTCTGATGATGATGATGAAACATTGCCGGAGGTGACCACCTCTCATCCAAGAAATATTTTTTACAGTTTAATAATTTATTTATTTGCGCCGTCAGCACTCGAAGGCATTACAGAAGGAAGTGGGTTGAGCAGGCTAAACAAATAATGCAATGATTAAAAAGTAAGTTTCTAATCATGTAATTTTAGCTGGTGGTACGTGGAAAAAAGTTCAGTGCGCACGACGAAGGCAGCTTTACAATTATACCATATTACCTGACCTTACAAAGAATTTAAAAGGAACATAGTAAGTAATTAACAAATTCAGATTACACAACGTACGGTAGTTGATGTTGCATGAAACTTGCGTTTATTTGTACTCTTTATGATTTCTTTGGGGAGGCGATACCATTCAAGGGCTGTGTGAGGCCAGAAAGAGCTGAAGGAAGTTAATGTGACTAAATCTGATACGTATTTTCTACAGCTGATAAATACGATGCCATATATATGGTGACGGAGATACAGTCGTACGCGGATATATCAAGCCAACTTATAACGAATTATTCTGTATGTCGAACAGCTGTAAAATCCCCTTGAAAATTCCATGCAAATGTATCCGGCTGGTGCACGCGTATAAAGAACGTTCGTTCACCAGCACATTCGATATATCGAGCGCGGCGCCACGCAGAAGACCTCATAGTGCACTCCTTTGTACACTTTGAGGTATTCTGGCACCTGGAGGTGAAGAAGAGATAGTGCAGTCAGTTGAGCCCCGTCAGGCTGTTCAGCTAGCCCTCATGCTACCTCGGACGTCAACATTCCTTCTATCCGATTTTGGAGGCGTCGTAGTGTGGGTTGAGTGAATATTCACGAGTTTATTTTCCGCAAGCGATGGCCGCTACAAGTGTAAAGAAAGAATCAGCTTGGACTTTTCAATGAAGTTGAAAGTGAACCAGCATTTTTTTGGCGGGTAAATAAACTGTGCTTGCTTTTTTCCCCCATGTTGCGTCCAGTAAGTTAGCGGCTCTCAGATGCACTAACCGGTAAGCCGCCGCTTACCTGAGGGCCTATTATTTTATATACCGAATTACCTATATAACGAACTTCTTGTGATCCCCTTCAGATTCGATATATCCGGGTTCGACTGTATCAGTTTACGGGTTACAAATTCAACTTTAGCTTTATTTGGGGTTAGAGTAGCTATTCGATCATAAGTTGAACATATAAAACGAGTGGAGTAAATTTGAGTTCTAATTAGGTAATAAATACAATGGAATTTCACACATTGGATGTATACTCAAATTTTGTTCCTATTAGTGTTTTCTATAGTAGCATGAGAGAGGATGGTGGCATTATAAGTGTACAGGAGCCAATAACCCAACGTTCGATCCGCAGTGTTACTAATGTCGATATGTCAGGTAAGATTAGCGGTACTATGAACACGTGAATACTTTTATGAATATACAGGCTGTAACTCCATGTTGTTAAGTAAGTAATACCCGTGTCACACGGGCGTTTGGAAGGCCTTCCAACCGATAGTCAGTTGACTCAAAGGTCCAGTTCGAGCTGCTGCACGTGCGGTTTCGAAGGCCGCCGAGTCAATAGTCTATCGAGTCAACGGAGCACCCTACAACTCTATTGAAATCTGGATTGCCTTTGAGCAACGGAAGCGGAAACAGCGCGAACATGCCGTCTCCTTCACAGTGTGCTCGTACTCACGGTTAGAAAGAACAAATCCAACCAAAATTCTCTAAAAATACTATACATGAGTGTTATTAATTATTCAATAAACTATTTTCGCCACTTCATATTTGCGAACTGCACATACTCTCGACAACAGCGACGTGCTTGTGTTCATTCCTTCTTCCATGTTGTCTAGTACACTCTCCCTCTACTCCATGTGTTGCCGGATTCCGTCATATCACCGCCATTTCGCAACATAAAATAAATAATAGCGTTTTTAAGTGGTTTTAATGTTCTTTAACTTTTAGTTACATGAAAACGAAAATAAAGATCCGCAGTGCCACACAATTTTGCGAGAAACGCCTGAACCACTCAACGGCCTTTCAAAAGTGCCGTGTAGCAGCGCGACAACTCCTTCGAGTGGATAGAGTTGTGGCGTTTCGAAGCCCGTCGACTGGAATGCCTTCCAAATGTACCTGTGTGACACAGGTATAAGTCGAAGAGTTGTTTTGAATAGGAGTTGCTCAGATGATGTTGCTGCTACGTCTGGTGTGCCGCAAGGCTCCATGTTGGGGCCGATTCCTTTCCACTTTTTAAATGCGAAAGCATTATATGCCCCATTACGCGAAAACCCGTAGTTGTAGTCGGCGGCGTGACCGAATGACGCTACCAAAAATGGCCGACGGCAAAGACTAAAAACGCGTAAAAATGGTCGAATTGATGACAAATTTAGCAGCCAGGTTCATGTAAACAAAGTAAACTAATCCCTTTGAAAAGAAAAATAGGTAAATTTTGATGTGGGCGGGAATCGAAACCAGGCCTGCGGGGCGCGGAGGAGACCAGACTTTGTCCCCTACGACCGGATAAACTCATCCTAGCCAACTCATCCTAGCTCGACTCGCAACTCCCGCTCCACTGCTACTCCGAATTCCGTCGCTACCGAGAAATGTATGCAGCCATCTACGCCTCAAGCTCTGGCGAGGAGCCGGCCCCGGCCGCCCCAACTCTGCCCTACGCCACCCCAAGCTACCCATCAACGATCATAAAATCATCCTCCGTCCCCGTGGCGACCTCAACCTTCGGACCGTGAACGGCGTTGCGCTTCGCGATGGGATTCTTCAAGCAGCCCGCCTCGGACACCAAGAGGCCAAGCCAGACGCCGTAATCATCAACACCCTCCAACACGTCGTCCTCATCAACACTCCCGACCCACAACGCCGACACCACTACCTCGAACAAGACTTTTCGAACAAGACTGGGTGCCCAAGCACCTCTACTACTCCTCTGTACTATATAGGTGCTACATCTGAAACAGCCTGAAACCGTAGCCATCTCCTGAAACAGCCCTCCAACCGTACCAAGCCTATGGCCTGATCCCACTCCTGGACCGGACTCAGGCAACCCCCACTTCCAGTCCCCCAAAAACCACCTGCACAGGAACCCGGCCGCCACACCACTGAGGTGAGCTGGGCAGACGTAGTTTTCCAGGACTCCGCCAACCCCCTCTAGAAAATGTTGCATGTCCGCGCACAGCTCGCCTCCCTCCACAACACCAACCAACGCCTTCAGTCGCAGCTGCATGCCTTCCTGCAGGTCCTCACCCCTACCCCGGCGACAATGATCTCGGCCGCTCATAAACTCCCTACCCTACTACCTTCTCCTCCTACTCGCGGTCAGCCGGCCAAGAAGAGGGCTGCAACTCCCACTACCTCCTCGGCCACACCAACATCGGCCGCGGCAACCCCGGCCCTATCCCCACAATTCGAACAACTCGTGGAGGCCAAAATTCAGGCCGTGGTGCAGACGGCCATCCAAGCCTTCACCCAACAATTCTCCAACCTCACTAGCCGTCTAGACGAATTTGCTCGCCAAACTGACGGGCGATTTAAGGAGCAAGATGCCCTCCACGCGACAGCCTGTGCTGCCGCGCGGCCTAAAAAGAAGGCCAAGTTCCACACCCTCTCCACTTCTCCTCTGCAAACTAGACCCTTTAGCTGTGGCACCAAATGTGTATTTATATAAAAACGTTGCGAGACGAGAAGGTGGTAAAGACTTCCGACTCTGCTCGACGAGTTTCCCGTTCTGATCTCGTCGAAAACCTCCGAGCCGCCCCCAGAGGCCCTGGCAACAGTCACCAACGCCGCGCGCGTTCGGTGCGAACGCGGGCAAAACGGCGACGGCATCGATAACAGTACTGCGCGTTGCGGGTGCTGCTGCATCTCCAAGTTTATACAGCTGATAAAACTACTATACTTACTCCGTATAGCTCTCTACTAAGTTGCTATCGCCATTGGTGCTTCGCCTTTCGGATGTCTCCTTGTCTGACCCCTTGTATTTATGTCCAATTGAACGCCGCGGAGCGCTCCTTCGAGTTACGAACTCGTGGGCAAGCAAGTGCGTTCAGACGTTTAGCACGTTTTCATTGGGCCTCGCCGAAGCGCCGTTAGTACGCAGGGGTGAACTTGCACGGAGGCGGAACGTGCGGAAAAAACATTTCACCAAAGCAGCGTTGTACACGTTCCTCTAAAACAGGAACGAAAGCTCGTTCGTCGTTCCTTCCCAATCTTGGAACGAATTTCCGTTACAAGTTCCATTAATGCGAATGGAACGCGTTCCAGTTACATTTCTAACATTGTAACGTGTCGTTACATTAACGTTACCTTTGATTTTTAAAAATTAAAATGTGGTGTCGGATAACCTTGCGACGAAATAAAGTGTGCAATTTAAATCTCACATCAAACTAAGTATATTATAAGAATTTGAACATTGCCGGCGGCACATTATCTGGAGATAAAAACAATCCAAAGCAACGCTCCTAGACGAATTTTTTTCAAGCAGCACCGGACATACTCCAGACATGTTTAACTGCCACTTTGGTGCTCGTCTATTACAAGTGCAACACATACGGCGCTTTCCACTTCGGTCTTCAAACGCGCAGTCAGGATACTGCGCTTCAGATCTGCAAATAGAAAGTTACTCGCATGCACCAATAGCCTTCTGAGACCCGGACACAACAACGGGACATAATCGCTCTTCACGGTAGTTTTTATTGCCTACTGTTATGTCATGAACGTGAAAAACAATTTTTTAAATTTCAATAGTGTAGCACCACTGTAGGATGACGTGACAGCGGCCGTACGAGCCGTGCCGTCGTCCCTACTCAAAATGGCGAAGGTGGTGAGCCGAGCGGCGGCTGCGACGACCAGCGTGGCTAGCTTCTAGAACGACACTGCGCGTGCCGAGCTTGCGCCTCGAGCACGCGCTGTGCTTCTTAATTTTTCACTTCTTTGACAGCCGGCGCTAAGGCACCGGCTGAGAGCGCCGACCAAAGGGCCCCGTGTTGCGGCGTCGGTGGGCGCTATAATACCACGGAAAGATGCCAAAAGCTCCGCCTCCATGTACGTGAAAAAAATGACTATCTCCATCATCTCCTAATGTAAGCTGTGGTAAAAACTGCATTTCATTGTTTGAACGCTGAGATGAAGATGGAACTACGTGTAGTACATTGCCATATTGCTGCCTCGTCCAGTATTTTCACGAAATCTCGATGACTTCGAAATACGCCTCGAAGTCTTTCGGCCGTGTGGGACGACACAGAGGTCTAGACCAATTTATTGTCAAATTTCTCGAAAGCGGATGACAAGAATATGAGTAAACCACTTCTTTACAGTAGTTACACATGCACCGTTCTTCACACCCAGAGTGAATATTTTGCGTAATCACTTCCGAGTGAATTTCGAAAACAAAAGTGGAAGACAATGTGCAATGTATTGTACAAGGGGCCTCAGGAGGATATAATTGAATGTCTGCACAAGAAACCGCATCGAAAGGAACAATACTTAGGCGTTTAATGAATGATGATCCAATATTGCAGTATGAGCGGAAAAAGAAACGTCCAGAATAGATGTTCTTAATTTAAGTAAAGACCCTTGTTTGAACTCGGCAAGAGTTACATGTCGATGTTAGTGTCCGACAGGCCGCCATGGCGGAAAGAAACTACAGAAGGGAGCGTCACGTGGCAATCTTGAAGCCTAGTCAGTAAAAAAAATATAATGCAGAACTCGCGAAAAAAAATGCACTATAGTCACGTGACAGACAAGCGGTAGTTCTTTGCGCCTTGCATGATGTGCTGCATACGTGCGTGCGTTCGTGCGCCTGTTTAGTGCCGTGGAACGTTTACAGAAGGAACGCCGTTCCCTCTGCCGTCCCTTTGTAAAAATAACGAGTTACCGTTACAGTTCCACCGAGCCTTAAAGGAATGGTGGCATTCCTCCGTTCCTCCCAAAAGGAACTAGTTCCTGAAACGCCGTTCCGTACAAAACTGCACCAAACGGAATATATCGCTTTCGCATAGCCACACGTAAGCAGTTTGAAATGTCTCTGCCGAATTTCTTTTTTTTTAACAGCGAAGCTGTTTAAGCCAGCCGTAATTTGTGGTGCGTATCAAGAAACTACCAAAAAAAGAAATTAATAAACTTTCTTGCAGAGGTGGGTTTTGAGGCCGCGTACCTCCGGTCCCAAAGCGAGCCTCGGAACCACTAGGCTATACAGCCACGCTGCCAGAACATGCATTTATGCGAACCATATGATTGCGTTCGAGCGTCGTCGTATTCCTCCACAGCTGGCGCGTTTGTACGCTCGTGCTCTGCGAGGTGAAGAGGTTTTGCGTGCTATGAGAGCGAGAGAGAGAGAGAGAGCAACGCATTCACGAAGCGGGTCTCCTGGAACGCGGTGTCGGTGTTGCAATCTGCGCTGTGCAACGCGCAGTGTCGGCCGTAAGTCCGAGACACGCGAAAAGAAATTATCGTCTACATGAGTAATAAGATGAAAAGTTCGCGCGCACTTCCGGAAAATGCTGGGCTACGATCACACAGCTTCGCTGTTTCAAGCGTTGCGCGGCCGAGTGCAAGGTTTTTTATTAGCAATATGTGTGATATTATTGAACCGGGATACAATTTTTGTGGATGATTGTGTACTGTATGCAAGGGCATCTAATGAGTCATTGTTTTTATTGGCGGCCGACTCGAAGCGCGTATAAAAATAGTGTGTCACTAATAGCATGACCCTAAACATAAATAATTATGTAGACATTAGCTTCACTACAAAAATGTTACAAAATCAGATATAAGTATTTGTTAAGTGGCCAGTTGAAATAAAAAAATAATTCACCTGTGAAATATTTAGGTCTTATGCTGTCAGAGAATGGCTCTTGGTCATAACATCTCAATACCGTAGTTAGAAATGACGGGCATGCCCTTCACTTGCAACAAAGTTTAAAACGTAAATTAACGTAAAAGAGCAGCGTAAAAAACAAATTTTACCAATGTTGGTGTAGGCATGCCCTGTGTTGAATGCAGTTTCTGATGTGCATATCAATGCAGCATTGGGTGAACGTTAAAGAACCCCAGGTGGCCTAAAGTAATCCGGAGTCCCCCACCATGGCGTGCCTCATAATCAGATTGTGGTTTTGGTACGCAAAGCCCAACAATAAATTTTTTGCATATTAATGCTCTAGAAAAAGTCCAATTCGTCGCGACACTGTTCGACCTGGGGATATACAACCACTTTCTAAGTGTAAGAGGAAAAAATAACTTGACTGGATCCTTTTGCTTGAACAGGGAAGCAGGTTACGTCTTAAATTGTTTTACTCGATCTTTCATAATCATATTGACACGTATACATGTTTATCTTTCACCGGTGACCGCTTTTCACCGGCTAAAGATGTTAAACGTTATCGCTAGGCACAGGACGCGCCTGCATCTATGGGAAGTTTCTCGAACGTTATCGATGCTTCTATCCGTTGTCTTTTGTCACCGACGCTCATGTAATCTGATTTTATGAGAGACGCGAATTATCTAGATCTTTCTGGAAGAGATGCGGGTACCAGTAAAGTCCCTATATAAGACTTTAGGTACCAGGGGTTATTCTGGGGCCTTCGATGACTGATGTATAAAAGCCGACGCGTTTCGCCGCTGATCAGATTTCGACGATCGCCGACTGTGTTCACCGCTCTTTCGTTGTGCTTTGAGTGTAGCTTGCTTTTGTGGGCACATGTTCGCCCAATAAAGAATCAGTTTCGTCATACACAGTTTTACGACTGTTTACTTCAGCGTCACTACTACGTGACACTATGGGAATCTGCTGCTCAGTCTATCTGAAGTAGAGCACTGCACGGGCCGGTTTTTTAGGTCCGGGCCTGGCCCGAGCCCGAAAGTACCATTCTTTGGCCGGCGCGGTTCTGTTCCACCCATTAGCCCTTTCGCCTTTACGAAGCTAGCTCGCGTTCTCGATTATTGTGAAGATACTGTCATGTGATCAACGGCCGCCGGGCGGTCTTCAAGCTGCATCATAGCAAGTTTTTGCCCTGCATCCCTTCTTTATGGTTACTTGATAATTTAACTGCGAGAGAAATAAACATTTCATTACTAGCCGAACACCCACAGATTATTATGTGAATATTTGGTATGAAAACAAACCATGCAATGGACAGTTAGGAAAATAGGGAGGGATCAGGCTGGCAACAACCACAGGGAGTAGGAGAACCCCGGCTTACATTTAGGGGTGAAGTACGATGTAAAAAAGCACATCGGTTGATCACCATGCTCGTGCTTTAAAGTGTGCGGCAACATACTATAGCGAAGGCATAGGTGAACACTACCATACACGCCGCCGCCCGCCATTTAATCTCACTTTTTAATCTCATATAGTCATTCGGATGTACCTACAGTGATAGAACTCGAGCCACTAATTTTGGCGCGAATGTAAATTTAGATACGCTGGTTACTGGTTTTCAGAAATACGATAATACACGGCCACTAGAACCTTTTTTTTTCATTAAACAGAAATTGTTGACCCACAAGGCTAAAGCTCATCATATTTTCACGCGGAACATGCCATCTTTATTGCTTTATTCGGTTTCATTATAATGATGTCAATTTTTCAATCGACAATTTAGGCACCCTTGTTTAGAAATATATGCAAATTTAGACTCTGTCTAATTGTGTTTCAGTACAGTGCATCTACAACGTTGGCTTCCCTTGTTTTTTTTTCTCCGCCAGATTAAAGTATGATCTGCTTGCTTATACACGTAAATTCGCAGATAACGCACCTAGTGCTACAAAAACATATACAAGGCTGCGAACACGAGGGTCGCGCCACTTAACGAGTGGAAATAGCATTCAAAATAAAAATTTACGAGGCAATAAAGTGCTTTGCATTTCTATTTTGTTTTTCATATTCCCCTCAGCAATGTTGATAAATTTTGCAGCATCCGCGTAGTCTTAAAGCATTTGTCCAAGAACAATATACACTTGAAAGTCTCAGTTTAATTAGTTGGGCTAATTGTGAATTAACCTACGGCAGAATATTCAACTCGCTTGAAAATATAACGAACAACATTAATGGAAACCAGTAGTAAGTTGCCCTGTGCCTTAGGACACAAAAAAGTTGCAAATTAACTTTTCAGAATTTGTTTGCTACAATTTTATCAATGTACTCTAAGTACTTCTTGAAAACTTCTTTAATTTTTGTTTTTCCGTTAAAATGATCATGCCGAAAATCTAGATAATTTTGTGCAGCAACAAAATATTGCAGTCGACTCTGCCCCTAGGCACGTCTTCCGCTCTTGAAAAATCTAACGAGCTCTATCGAAACTCATCTCATTAATTCCCGTTAAGGATAGCTCGGATACCTGACACAGTCTGATGAATGTTTTTGCAGCGAGTCTCGCACCAATCCAATAATTTTCAATTTCTTTAGCGCGACTGCAATGCATATATATTTCTAACTCTTTGTCAGGTTGATTCAAATCTGTGATGTCTAGCAACTCATGAAGTGTGCCTTTCGCCGCTATTCCCACCCACCCAAATGTGTTTCTCCTGGTCGATAGGCGGTGCCGCTGTCGAAATCATACCGCTACCTCCATCAAACTTCGGGTCGTCCGTCACATGCCTGAGCACGATCACCTCTAGGAATTCGAGGTGTTAATAGGCTGGGAACAATGTGGACAAGAGTTCGTTAGTGTCGCGAAGACGAAAGAATTCCTGCAGAACCCATGTAGATGATTATCGAAGTTAATGCGATTAGCATTTACACAATCTAGCGAACAAGAAGCGACACACCGTGTTAGCTAAGACATCTTTGTTTAGAATTCGTAGTGTTTCTCCTCATTTTCAAGTGATTCGGCTATATGCGGCCATACACTGTCTCCTTGATTGACCCGATTTGTTATGACCATCGCTCGCCAATGTTACCTCACGATGGTAGAACAAGGACCGTAGGCCGACGGTGCATGCAGTGACGACGATGGAATTACGAGGTAGGAATGATGTCGATAGAACGACGAGGGTATATAAGGACGACTGCATGACGACGATGAGAGGATTCTGAAGTGACGGCGATAAAGAATTGCGACGGAATACAATGCCATGACACCGGTGTTCTAATCTCGATTGACTGACAATAATAGCACAATACTAGCGGAATGAAATAGAAATTATGCTGATGGAACGGAAGGTGGTATGACGACCAACGCATTTAGTAATTTTTAGCCAACCAGACACGCTTCTGAATAACATACCAGCCTGCTCCCTTTCTTTTCTCCTATTCCTTCCCAAGACGCTTTGTAAACATATCCTCTGCCGTTGAGCTCAGTAAGCCAGTGCTCTAGCTCATTAGCTCACGAACACACGTTTACAAACGTATCTTGCCAACAAGTATTTTATTCAAGCTCGAACTTAGGGGGAACATTGAGCTTGGGGGCTCCTATCGAAATACATGGGAAATCGGAAGTAGTTTCTCAGAGCAACCAATGCACCAAATTTGATGAGTTATGATGAATTTAGAAAAAAAAGTTGAAGTGTAGTGATTGCCGAAAGGGATTCCTGCATTTTACATGTATTTGATAATCCGGCATCGAAGATAGGCCCGAGCTAAAGCTTCCTCCTAAACAATGGATCACGCCAGTTTTATAGGAAACCCATGAAACAGAACCCTGACGTATACGCAAGACCGTGGCCACAGTGGTGTACAAATAAAAAGTCTGCTCAAGGAAAAAAAACATATATTCATCGGAAGCTTCGCGGGAGCCGTTATCTCGATCAGACATCTCTCCAGAATGCGGACGAGCTTTCTGGTGAAGTGTCTAGCAAAACCGTCGATTCATTGTCAGTAGAGCAAGTAGCTGGCCGTCTTCGAGATAACGCTGATACACAAGCGCGCTCGTTTCCAAGCACCGAGGTGAAGCCACAGCTTTCGGTGTGTTTCTTTTTATTGCGTTTTCTTTAGTTGTGCGTCATAGCCTACGTCATAGCGGGAATTTCGAATTCTTTAAGGTCGATACGCCACGTGGTGGCGAAAAAAGGAAACTGTACGAAATGTCCCTAATTCCTGGTATTGCAGTCCAACGTGTACCTTCAGTGCTCTGTTCACATTGTCATTACAATTCAGAAGGTGGCTTGAGGTCGAATTTTCTTGATTAACAAAAACACTATCACTGTCTTGTATTTATTCGCTCACTCTTAAATTAATGTGAGTAAAACGCTGAAGAAATAAACATCATCCTTGGTGTCATTATATTATCATTATTAGGCATTTTATTTGCTGATGGATTCCTCTGGCTAAAGCAATAAAATTTCATATTATGCTAAGTGCTTGCTCCACCATAAAAATTGACTCCCCCCCCCCCCCACCCTTGCAGAGATCTTGGGTGTGCTAATGGCATGCGCTACTTCGCCAACGCTGCCGCCGCTAGAAAATGCGCTTTCCGTGTGACACGCGTTCCCGTGTTCGCGCTTCATTTCTGAACAATGAGCGACGCAATCGGCGGAATTCAAAACAGCTGAGGAACTGCACTCAAATTTTGAATTATGAAGCATCAAGATCGTCAGTGAATTTTTTTTTCTGCATTAAGTAATGACTGAAGGAATCTGCAGTCCTTTCATTCACAAAAAATGGGTAGATGGATAATTTCTATGGACCATTCGCAAAAATCCAAGTTTGCTGTCTTGGCCGGCTGTTCAGCATTTTATTTCATACAGACTGCCAATCCCAACGGGGATTTTAGCGCTTCTCCATAGACTATTCATCCCACCAAGTGCGGTGTCTCAAGGGCAGCGTGAGCTCAAAGGCTTTAGAATTTCTGGGAAAATTTGTCCTCTTGGTTTCCGACCCTACACATTGTTGCGATTTAATGAATTATAGGTGCTTACGTGCCAAAACCACAATCTGATTATGAGGCACATCGTAGTGGGGAACTCCGGATTATGACCACCAGGGGATCTTTAACATGCCCCTAATGCACGGGCGTTTTTGCATTTTGCCCCCATCGAAATGCGGCCGAGATTCGATCCTGCGACCTTGTGCTTAGCCGTGTATTGTGATTCAAGTACTTTTGCAATCACCGAAACCTAGATGATCAACTATAGTGGGGTTTGGAGTAGTAAAGGCGTAGTTAGTTGTTCAATGGTAAGAATATGCTGGTCTGCTTGCTAGTCTGTGGGCGAGAATGTTGTGGGTGAAAAATACATTTCTCACACATGTGCAGAATATATCTGCAATGGGTGGGCCACGATGGGTTGCGTTGTTCACTATGGGTTTGTAAATACTACTGCTTATATAAATCTGGAAAAATAAACAACGCTAGGAACGGGGCCAAACCAGAAGACAAGACAGTGTACTGACTCGTTTTTGTTTGATCCCGTTTTTAGCACTGTTCGTTTTTCCTCGTCATGTACCAACTATAGTCGGGTACTACTTTAGAAGACAGGAGGAGGCCCCGCCCAGTTGACCGAAGCGCAGCAGCCAATTCCTCCGCGACTCAAGAAATAGTCCCGATCAAAAAATTTTGACTGCTTCTAAAACGCGTATTTGTCGGTATAAATAAGATTTGTTTATCTTGACGAGTGGTTTGGTAAAACTATCATGATGTAAATGCTACCACACATGCCGAATCGCGAGAGAAAAATAACTCCGTGCCTTCTACAACGCTGTGCGTCGTCTGCTACGGAGCAAGATCGACGGCACCGGGCGTGGTAGTCGCTGGCTTAATAGCATAAGATTCATATATACTTTTTGTGTGTTTGCACAACCTTATTTTTTAATGGGTTGGGCTTATTTTTAATTAATATTTTTTTTCCTTTTTTTTCGCGGTTGCGAACCTGCGATTTCGTGAGTTCGCGCACGATCGCGCGCGGCATTCCGTGCCAATTTTCAGCCATGGAGCCCAGCGAGGTGACATCGGAACGCGATCCTTTGTTGCCGAACGAGCCTTGTGTCGCCTCGATGACCACACCACCAAGGTACAGTGTACTAGAAGGGGGCAGTGGGCTTACTCTCTGGCGGAGGCTATGCGATGCGGCGGCTCCACGAATGTCACAAATATGAGCTTCTCCAATAGCCCGAGCGGCGGCGCTGGCGTCGGTTTCAATGGGGCTGAGTACCTAACAAACAATGGGGCTGAGTACCTAACGGAACATGAAAAATATGTGACGGCTAAAGGTAGCAGAAATGCAGCTGTGATGAAAAATAGGGCACTGTGGAATTACAATAGGTACGAAGTGGTGAGAGGGATTTGGAAAGGGGTGATGGTCCCTAGTTTGACTTTCGGCAATGCGGTCCTGTGCATGAGATCAGAGGTTCGAGCAAGGTTGGAAGTTAAGCAGCGAGGGGTAGGTAGACTGGCTCTGGGAGCACACGGAAATACACCAACTCAGGGGGTACAGGGTGACATGGGATGGACGTCATTCGAGGGCAGGGAAGCCAGCAGCAAGATAGAATTTGAGGAGCGATTGAGAGAGATGGCAGAAAAGCGGTGGGCAAGGAGAGTTTTCAGTTATTTGTACATGAGGAATGTTGATACAAAATGGAGGAAGCTGACCAGAAAACTGTCAATCAAATATTTGGACTGCAGGAGGGGTGCAAACCAGGAAACAGCGGTTAAGAAAAAGGTTAAGGAAACAGAGAGGGGTCTGTGGAAAACAGGGATGCAGACGAAATCAGCACTGGGCACATACCGAACTTTCAAGCAAGAAATTGCCAAAGAAAATATCTACGATAATTCTAGGGGAAGCTCTTTGTTGTTTGAAGCCAGGACGGGAGTATTGCGGACTAAGATGTACCGAGTCAAGTACCAAGGTATAGACACGTTGTGCTGTGCGTGTGGAGAAGAAGAGGAAACGGCTGAACACCTCATACTTTTCTGTAAGGGGCTTAACCCTACAGTGCAAGGCAACGGGGCTGATTTTTTCAAAGCATTGGGGTTTAGGGACAGTGAAGGCAAAATAGACTTTAAGCGGGTAGAAATAACCAAACAGAGGTTATCTGATTGGTGGATAAAATTAAGGCAGGGGTGAAATTTCACCCACCACAAAGTACAAATTATGTTAATAGCCATGGCTAGGTGGCGTACGCCACCGCCCGATTTAAAGGGTTCAGCCTCATCCATCCATCCATCCATGGATTATTAGAGACGATTAGAGTACTGGTGGAAAAAAAGCAGGGAAAAGATGGATACGACCTGATCTCTTAAAATCATAGGCAGCGGTACAAGGTAAATTTTTGAAAAATAAAAATAATGAGAGGTATACAAAAATGATGGATAAAGAACATGTATAATATATCTGATTAAATCAAGCAGGCTAGGTGACTATTTGTCGCCGCCCCGTTTCAAAGGGGATGCCAATAAATCATCATCATCATGGAACGTGGGTGCGACGGCGCAGCTGCCTAGTGCCCGGCCACTGCCAACACCTCCTAGAAAGCTTTTCAAGCCTGCGCCCTGCAATATGACGTCAGTTCCGGCCGGCCGACACTTGCTGAAGCCGCATCGGCAGCGTCATGAATCTGCCACCGTCTTTCACGTTTTCCGCGCAGTGCGGGCCGGTTTGGTGGCACGGCGCTGTCACGTTTGTCGTTTCCCGTTGTTGTTTTGCGGCAATTTTGTTTTCGTGTGTGATGTTCAAGTGATACCACAATGCCAAATAAGTGTTGTGTACCTGGGTGCACCGGCAACTACAAGACGGGAAAGAAGATACAAGTGTTTTCTTTCCCTAAAGACTGCGACACTCTCAAGAAGTGGTTACGCGCCATTCCTAGGAAGGATTTTGTTCCCACTTCGTGCACTAAGGTAAGCATTTGTGATTCTCCTGTTGTCAGCTCCTCGTTGCTTGTACAGGTAGAAGCTATATGAAAAAAAGAAACAAAAAAAAAACACCGGAGTGTGTGGCCGCCGCGCCTCGCGAAGCGCTGCCGCCAAGAGCCGATGAGAATCTGCGATAAAAGCACGTTCGCAGCAAGCCATCGCGGCCGGCTGCTCTTTCCGCACATCCGCCTGGTGCCGTGCATTCTTGCCAGTTGTCGGTGGCAGCGCTTCGTGAAGCGCGGTGGACGCACGCTCCCGTGTTTCCTTTCATATTGCTTCTACATGTACTTGCACTACATCTACAAGTTATTTTAACAAGTGGCTTCTCGGACGTTCACGAAACGTTTGTTCGTTTGTGAAGGTGTGCGCGGATCATTTTGACGCTTCATGCATCGAGAGGACGACATCGTACACGGATCCAAGGACAGGAAAAGTTATTGAAGTCGGATTGCCAGTACCGCGGTTGCGTCCTGGATCTGTGCCAACAGTATTTCCCGGCTGTCCATCCTACCTTTCAGTACCACACAACAGCACGAGAGAAACACCTGATGACAAGAGGAGCCGACAAGAAGCTTCCCAACTCGCTCGTGCTGTCGAAGAATCACTGGCGTCATATGAAGTGGAGCAGGAGAGAGACCGTTTTTCGTCCCTCGAAGAACTAAAGGCTCGCCTGCAAGTGGTATCAGTGTCGGCGAAGTGGACTGTGATTCATAAAGAAGAGTGCTCGATGTTTTTGAACATTACCGACTATCGTGAACCTTGGTTGAATGCGTCATTGACCGTGTTTGAAAACCTTAAAGTCTTTGCCTGCTATCAAGGATCTCAAATTAAGAACCTTGGTAGCACTGTTGTACCGGACTCAGTTCAAAAAGTAAGTTCCTTTTTGGAAATTTTGAACAACCTGTGCATGCTGTCTGAGGGGCGCTGCAGTTCTCGCCACCTGTCTCTTGCAATACATTCCCTTCTAGACAAATTGGAAGGTAGCATTAATGAAGACAAGAAAGGGGTGGTAAACTTTATGAAGGAACAGCTACTACTGCTTTCTGCAGGACGTATTCAGTACAGCGCACAGGTAATGGTGTTAGCATGCATCTTGCACACAATATCACCTCATGCCTACAAGTTTCTGAGAAGAACAAGTACATTAACCATGCCCCATCCAAGTACTATTAGAAATGTATGCACATCTGTTCAAGTGCGCCCAGAAATTGATTCTTGTGATGCCACTTTCCTTCAGTATGTTTCCGAGAGATTCAAACATCTGCAGCCACATGAACACACTGTGACGCTGATGCTTGACGAAATTCATATCAAGCCTTGTTTTGATTACAAGGGTGGGAACATATGTGGTGCAGCAGTCAATTCCAACGAAGCGGCCACATCAGTGCACGTATTTATGATACAAAGTCTGCTGAGCGCATTCAAGGAGGTGGCACACATTCTTCCAGTAAAAACCTTACAGGGTGATGACCTTCATGCCATGCTGAAGAAGGTGATCTTGAGATTAGAAGAGATTGGATACAGGGTCATAGCCGTTGTCTGTGACAATAACTCACTAAACCGGAAAGGCAATGAAGATGTTTCTGCCAAAGCCAAAGCTTAGCCCTGTTTATCCACATCCGGCAGACCCAGCTCGACCATTATTTTACGTGGTAGATGCTGTGCATCTCTTCAAATGCATAAGGAATAACTGGCTCAACCAGAAAATGCTGGGACTTGCTTTTTCTACCCACGCTTTGACCTTTCGAACAATGATGTTCGTCCTGAATGCAAAATGACTGCCTCATTTAAGCATTTGAGAGATTTACATAAAGAGGAGTCATCGCTGCTGCTAAAGTCTGGGTATGGCTTGACATCAAAAGCTCTTAATCCGAGCAACTTGGAACGACAAAACGTCAAACTGGTACTGCAGGTTTTTAATCCGCACGTAGCCGAAGCCCTGGCAGCTCGCAGTGGTAAAGCTGAATTTCAACATGCGGCAGCAACAGCTGATTTCATGAAAGTAATTATTCGCTGGTGGAGTATTGTCAATGTAAAGACACCAAGTAAAGGCTTCCATCACCGTAATGTTTACGAAGAGCCCATGTCACACCATACAGGTGACCCAAAAGTAGCTTTTCTGAGTGCTTTTATTACATGGCTCGACGCGTGGGAATTTTATATGCACGATACCGGGGTACTTACCCAGGAGACACTGAGTGCCCTGAGGCTCTCTGCTCAATCCTTTTTGGAATTGGCAAAGTACTGCATTAATGAGCTTCACTTCAAGTACATCCTACTAGGGAAAGTCCAGACGGATTCCCTCGAGAGTCGTTTCGGACAGTACAGGCAGATGGCTGGTGGGCAGTACCACATATCTGTTCGGCAGCTTTGTGAAACAGAGGGCAGGATTCGCCTTCAAAATGTTCTTCCAAACATGAGCAGTGATGACCTCAGAGGCATAGAAGAGATAAACAGTGTCAGAGATGCGGCAACATCTTTTAATGTTCATGTTAGCGAGGCTGACCTTGATGAGCTCAGAGCACAAATGCCAGTTATTGGTTATGTTGGCGGGTATTGTGCACATGCTGCAATGAAAGTTCTCAAGTGCGAAAGCTGCCGAGGGCACTTGGTCGTTACTGGAAATGAGACCGAAACGGAAGAGGACATCCATTCCTTAATCACACAACTGGACCGAGGTGGCCTCAAATTTCCCTCTGCCCTTGTGATCACAATAGTCATGCACACGGAGGTTGTCGTTACAAAGCTTATGGCACAAAGTACCTCCACACAGTTTCTCCATGGGCCGAACCAAAGGAATGTTGTTCGGCAACTGACACTGGACTCTCTGCCAAAGCTTGAGGACATAGATGCACGTGAAAATGGGCACACCTACGAGCTCCTTGTCACATTGGTTGCAAACTGTGCAGCAAACATAATGCTTAACAACTTGAGCAAGCAAAGGAACGATCTTCTACGCATTGGGAAGGACAGAATTCAAAAAACAGAAAAGCCCAAATCTTTCAAGCAAAGTAATCTTCCACACGTCGTGTTCTGAATTTATTCGTGTCAAATTGCACTGGGTGTATTTTATTTTGCAGTCCGGACGTGATTTCTTTTCGCACACTTCTGCCTGTTGTAGTGCAATGAGCCTTATTTTCTGTTTATGCATCTTTTCTAGCCCTCAGTTTAAATGGCAGTACATAGCTTTTAAATCTGTTTTTACGTGTTCTTGGCATTTCAATGTGCTGTGCTCTTTTTCTCATCGAACTGCCCGAGTGCCTGCTGTGGTAGTTGAATGACCCATTTTTGGTACCTTGCAGCTGTGTAAGATTTTCTTCAGCACTTTGTATGCAGATACAGTATTGTGTAATGTGATTTGTGTGTTGGGATTCCTTGGACATGCCTCTACCTGTAGCAGTACAATAAGTTTGTTTTGTTTGTGTCACTTATTCATCCTACTGTAGTCCACAATTTAGTCACCAGTGTGTTTTATGTATTTTGATTTTTTGGCATGTCTTTGAATCTACAATGCAATGTGTTCTGTGTTATGCTATTGAAGTGAAGCCTCCTACTGTGATAAGTGAATAGTATATTTTCCTTGAACCTACAATTTAGATGGGAGTATGCTTTTGATGTTCTGTCTTTTGGGCATTCTTTTGGCGCTACAATGTGTTATGTTTTGTTTTCTCTCATTCAACTGAGACCCATACAACGCCTACTTAGACAAGGGAATAGAAAGAAATGAATCTCTGATTTGATGTACTGTGTGTGCATCTTATTGGTGCAATAACTTGTTTTCTCCGCCAGTCATTCATGCTTTTGTGCTGCGCAGTGTATATGGTAATATGTTGTGTCTGCTGTACTTTTGGCATATTTTCAGCATTACAGTGCAATATCTTTTGCTGTCTGTCATGTATTTGAGCCGCGAACAGTGTGCACGTGGATAAATATGTATACCTGTATACAGACGGCGTCCGGCTGTGATAAATAAATACATTATTAAATTCGTGATAGTTATTATTCGTCGTTACCCTGATCAATCGTGAGGACTTCGCGGTCGAGGAACCTCGTCTGAGGCAGAAGTTGCCGTGAATTGCGCGCGCGGCAAGCGCTCGCGGCTGGCGCGGCCGTCCAGCCACGGTCGGCCGGCGCGATGTGACGTCGACGACGTCACATCACGTGACGCGCAGGCCTGAAAAGCTGTCTAGGAGGTGCTGCCACTGCCCGATCATATTAGTTGGAGTTGCTGAGCTGCGTTGTTTTTTTTTCTGTGGACGTCGTCGCGTGGTTTTTTTTTTCCTTCAGTGTTTTTTTCGCGCATAACCTGCACGAGATTAGTATGCCTTGCAGTAACTGAGCCATGCCGCGGCATCGACAAAACCACTGTTACGTGCCTGGGTGCCAAACAGGCTATGTTTATGTGAAGGATGGGCCGAAGTTGTCCTTGTTTGGCGTCCCGAAGGATCAAAATAGGCGGAAAGAGTGGGAAAAGAACCTCCATAGAACCTCCCCTGGACGACACGAGCGCAGTATGCGAGCTCCATTACGAGCCACGTTTTGTGCTCAACTCCAACGTTGTTCCTGATCACTGTGAATTGTTTTCCTTTTTATGGTCTAGTTAGGTCAGTTAGTGAAGGAAACTACAAAGAAGGTACACTGGCCTCCTTACTGGAAGTTGACTCTCTCGAAGCATCAGGTGACAGAAATGAGTGCAGTCAAACTGCTGCTAGCGCTACTGCCACAGAGGCCACACAAACGTGGCACCCCAGCATTGCACAGGCCTGCGGGTTTCAAACGACCATAACCAGCACATGGCCAGAAGCGACTCGAGGCTCACTTACCACATTGCGGGCTATGTTGCGCGTAAGTGTATTGTCCTTTCCAGCACAAAATGTCAAGAATGCATAAAGCTGCTCACTATGACGCCAGCAGGCGAAAGTTTTCAACTTGCCCGGCTAACAAACTTCTGTGACCAAGGAGGCCTCCTTTATCCCTCCAGTCAGCTGTACGGCTTTGTGAAAATTCTAGAGGATCTTTTCACGGAAGGCTTCTCTCAGAGTGAGCTACACTCTGACAGCGTTATGGATATGCTGGAAGTTGTTAAGAGTAAGCTTTCCCTCAAAATTGGCTGCAATGTGCACGCTCTTAGCCTCACAGCTAAAATAATTAGTTTTTACATTGTCACACGTCTGCATTCTTATGTGAAAGGAATTAACTGTGACAAGGCAGGAAAGCGGCAGAGGGCCAAGCAGCTGAAGTTGAACCATTGCACATGAGTTGAAGTGCATGAAACAATGGCTTGCTGTACTTCTTACAAATAAAAGCTTTGTGTCAGCAACAGCCCTGTTAACTTCATTTTGCTTACCCTTATATAACTGTACATGAGCATAGGCCGGAGCCTTTCTCAGGTGAACTAGTTTTCACTTTTTGTTCAGGCTTCCCTCCATTTCTTTATGGAAAAAACAAACCTGATTTGATTTAACAAATGTGTGCCGGCGTAATGATGGTTAATAATAAACGCAGAAGGCTACTGTGAAGCATGGAACAACTAAAGTGGAACAATGAAATATTTAAGCCATATATACATATTAATTTTGGCTAAGCAAAGGCACAAACCTGGTTAGCATGCCTGATTTTTTTTTTTTGAGCCCAGCTGGGAAGTATGCATGCACTGTTTTTTGTCTGACAAAATTTTACATTAGGTCGACACGGCATGAAACCGTTTTCAAATTTGTTTTTACGATTGCCCGATAATTCGAAAAATTCGAAGGCCCCTTCCGCATAAGTAACATCCGTCAGCGACGGGCTCTTTGCACAAAAGGTCTAAGAGTTGTTGTTGTTGTTGTTGTTGTTGCCTCAAAACATGGCAACAACAACAACAACTCTTAAGATAGGCAGCAAATTGCCCAAGAGTTGCCGTCTTCCTTTTCCACAAGGTTCTAATATGGCAAATATCATGTGGCCTAAACAAATATAGTGCTTGCTAAAGATATGTAAAGATTGTCAAGTACGCCAAAACTAAAAACAAATAAGAGTGCGAACTGCTTCGAACTGAACCGCCAGAAACGCAAGGAAAATCAAAGCTTCTGCAAGCAAAGCTTCCACTGAAGTTGCCACTGGCGCCACCTCTTGGATGCGACGCTGACTGCGTCAGAGGAGCGGCTGAGTAAGCCCACTGCCCCCTTCTAGTACACTGTAACCAAGGAGCCTCGGCAAGAACGAGGGCGGCCACATCCTGAACAGCGATTCACGCAACATGATCTTCCACTGCTACACGTTTTGGCGTAACAGGCAGCCTGAACACAGCGTGGAGGACACGAGCAAGTTTGTCGCCGACATGCTCGGTGTCGGCGAAAGAACTGTGTTCAGGGTGAGGGAGGAAGTTAAAGCTTCGCATTTTTCGGGTGGCAAACTGACGACGTCCTCGCGAAAGCGCCCACGCAATGCGGAGAAGAGAAGACGCTGCGCGAAGTTTGACAGCTTCACGTTAATTGTGCGCGCTGAGGTCATGTGTGCACGATTTCTTTCGCCGCAACGAGATACCGACGGTCGAGAAGATAACTACCGAGTTTTCCCATCACTAAGGCGGTGTACTGTGCGTTGCCTGCTTGCCGAGATAGGCTTCAAGCACGAAAAGAGAAGCCGCAACTCGCTGCTTATCGACCGGGATGACATCACCAATTGGCGGAATCGCTACCTCCGTGAAGTGGAGCGCTACCGGGCGGAAGGCCGAAAGATCTTCTACCTTGACGAGACATGGGTGACGGCGGGACACACTCGGTCGATCGTGTGGACAGACACCGTGGTGCAGAAGCGCGGACGCCTGTTCGCTCGAGCAAATGGCCTGATGACGGGTCTAAAACAACCTTCTGGGAAAGTTCAGCGCCTGATCATGACGCACATCGGCAGCGAGGATGGTTTCGTCGACGGCTGCTTGGATGTATTCAGAGGCCAAAAGACGGGCGACTACCACGAAGAAATGGATGGCAATCACTTTGAGGGCTGGTTCAATGACGTTCTGCAGAAGTTGCCAGCTGGTAGCGTAATTGTTTTAGACAATGCACCTTACCATAGCTGGCGAGAAGAGAAATTGCCGACGACGGCCTGGAAGAAGGAAAAGATACAGGAGTGGCTCACAAGCAAGAACATCACCTACGGTGAAAGGATGATAAAGAAGCAGCTGCTTGAGTTGGTGGCATCTGTAAAGTCGCGCTTTCTGAGCTACATCGTAGACAACACAGCTATAAGGGCTGTGTTGTCTTTACACATCTGGAAGTGACTTTACACATCTGTGTTGACTTTACACATCTGGAAGTGAGCACATTCAACCCATCATCATCCAGCTGGGTGAAGATGACACTGAAGAAAGCGACTCCGACTGCGAGCTGTCTGGCATTGAGCCACTCGACGAAGCATAAAGGCTTCTTATTAACAAAAGAACAGCCCTTATTAGGGCTATCAAAATTTTGCCGGTGGGTTCGCAACAGCCAACCATCCATTCCGTGACCTCTCAAATAAATAAGCAGTTCCATTTATGGCATATTCCTTATAATAGAAGCTCAATTCTGATAAGCAACGTCCTGCACACATTGTGCTCGATTTAAGAAGTGGCATAGAAACACATTTAAATGCTGGCATATCTGAATTGACACACTGTTGTTAACCCTGATTATCGTTGGCGGGCTCAAAATGCTCATTCGGGCAGCTACCGTCTAAAGTCCCTATATAAGAAAAGTACCGCCATCCTTTGATAAACGCCGCTTCTCTCTCCCCTGTATCTCCGATTGGACGATGATAGCGCGTGCTTTTCACTTCTTTATATTTTCTTTTTTTCCGCCTCAGAGCCATGTTGAAAGTCCTCTGCGCAGCCGCAGTCGCCGGCGGTGGCTCGCGCCCGGCCGGAAAGTTTCAACGTGGACTTCCTAGGTGCGCCACCGTCGACTTGGCTTTCGCAAGCACAAAGTAAAGAAAAAAGTTGCAGTGGCTTAGCTCGTCTATGCCAGGATATACGTAGCGTTAGCAAAGGTTCAGCTGATTATTCTTAGCTTATTCTTAAGACTATTCTTAAGATAAGATTATTCTTATGAGTCAAGCTTCTCCGTTCGTCTGCGCTTTTGAGCAGCATTTGCGCTTTCCTTCTCCATGGCTATACCACACTGGCAAACGCCAGTCAGAAGCGCAGCGGCTCCAGCGCAGTGTCAGACGGCGACTGCACAGCGAGCGCGTGCCGGCGCCAGTGCGTCTACCACGGCTACGACGTCACTCCTCTGGAATGCGCAGACCGGCGGCGGATTGCGCGAGAGGTGCCGGCTCCGGTGCGCAAGCCGTGTGACATCACTGATCCTTGCGCATGCGCAGCACGGCTCTTGATGTGCCGCGCGAAACGGGCTTGGCTAGGCCAGTGTAGCTAACGCTACAAAAAGCAAGCGCTTTAGGAGAGGAGGCGGCGGAGGAAAGAGTAGATGGCGGTACTTTTCTTATATAGGGACTTTACGACCGTCAAGTTTGACGCGCCCCATAGTGAAATAGCAGTAGTCAGAGCACGCTTTATGGTTCTGTTAGCAGTCTGCACTGCAAATCACAGTCATGTCATAGCGAGTGGTGGTGAAATAGCAGCAGACAACACAAAACTGACAGCCACTGTCAGCAGCTTGAATGCCAAAGCACATTCATGTGGTTGCAATGTTTATTTTGTTATCTGGCTCACACAAGTAATGCGAATAAGAAAACAAATATCAGACATCATTAGCTAATTCAGGCCGAAAATGCTCATTCAGGCAGCCACCGTCGAGTTTGACGCGCCCCATAGTGAAATAGCAGAATTCAGAGCACGCTTAATGGTTCCGTTAGCAGTCTGCACTGGAAATCAGTCATGTCATAGTGAGTGGTGGTGAAATAGCAGCAGACAACACGAAACTGACAGCCACTGTCAGCAGCATGAATGCCAAAGCACATTCATGTGGTTGCAATGTTTATTTTGTTATCTGGCTCACACAAGTAATGCGAATAAGAGAACAAAGATAAGACCTCATTAGCTTAGTGAGGCCCAAAATGCTCATTCAGGCAGCCACTGTCGAGTTTGACGTGCCCCATAGTGAAATAGCAAGAGTCGGAGCACGCTTTATGGCTCCGTTAGCAGTCTGCACTGAAAATTGAAGTGTTGTCATAGCCAATTTTAAATTTATTAATCTGACTGGAGCAAGTAATGCGAATGCAAGCAAAATTATTAACGTGATTAACTTTGCTAGCATTTTTTTGTCATATTTACATACCGGAAAAATACTCAGTAAAGTTGAACGTGTTTTAGTGAGTCACTCTGTTCATTACAAGCCGTAGGCAAAGTGACGGACAGATTCAGACAGTGGTATTGGGGAAGTAATAAATGGTGAAAGTTGCAAAAGCTCTCACAGCACTGCTTTGCTGGACTCCATCCACTAGAAAACTGCATTTGTAATGATGAAAGCGTCAAGACAGGAAATAATACCCCACTGCACAATGTTATATATGTGTACCACAACATGTGATGGGCAGCAAAACCATCTGTTTATTAAGACTGAATGCAAGAACATATCAAGGTGCTGTTTCACAATATGGCACTTTTTCATGTGCACTTCTGGCAAGCTACCGTATGCACTGATGCATAAACACATTAACAGGGGTAAGAGACGAAGTAACTGTGCAAGCCACGTGATGCTTTTAACATTTTGTATCTGTCAATGTTTGTGTTGTCACAGCTGATAGAACTTTCTTTGGTGCAAGTTGGTTAATCATGTTGCGGCAACAGCACAAGAAGCAAGGTAAGAATAGTAGGAGAAAACAAAGCAAGGTGGCAGACTGAGGAGGCAAGGTAGACAAGAGAGAATTACTTTAATGACATCGAAGAGGCCAGCCCTCCTATTCACAGGACTTGGTGCTTTGAATGAGACGATTTAATGCAATTGTAAGGAAAGTCGTGGCTGCAGCATGCTTACAAGAACAAAAGCAAAGATAAAAGGATAGAAATAGGAATAAATACATACACGCACGGAAGAACTCACATATTCACACACATGAACACAAACGCGAGCACGAAAACTAAGATCTAAAATACAAAAAAGGGCAAAATAACAAATATACATAAACGCACAAGAAAACACGCACACACATTTAACGCAGACGCGAGTAGAACTATTAGGAGTCAGTTCACAAGCAGCTGTGCCTACTTTGTCGTGCTTTTTTTTAATGTACATATTGGCTTCACTGTCATAGGAATTTTTTAGTAGCGACATATCACGACAAAGCGCAAAGCTGTGTTGTGGGAAAGCAAGTCGAGTGCTGACAGCACAGCTTATGCGCGATTGTGTCACAGCAGGCTTTCTACAGCTGGCGCGTGCAGTGAGCGAAGAGTTCTAAGCCACACAGCGACGCGAATTCATGCCAAGCTCCCTTGCAACGGCACCAGTGTATCAGTCATTTTATATTAGCATTCAGGCTGACATTAAGGAAACAAACACTGCTTCCAAACGCCTGACCGTTAACAATCCAATGACATTCGCTCAAGCAGCGCGTGTTAGTCACTGATTGTTAGCATTGGTGGAAAGCAATCAATCGACGGTGCTACACAACACTCGAACGACGCTGCTAGACGCTCGGCTATCTTATCACACTGCTGCCAACGATCGGTCGTTTGCACGCCGAGCTGGCAGCAACGAATCTTTGTGTTGGAGGTTGCTTTCACAAATCTTTTCTGTTGAGAAACTCGCAGGTTGGTTTCATCCGCGCACGCTTTTCTCATTTATCCTGATAATGGTTTTGCTCCATCACTTCACCACGTCCGACGAGAAACGCAGGGGCAGAGTACACACACACCCGCCGCTCACAGTAGGCACCAGACTTTGGCGAACTCTCGTCGTCGTAACTTCTCTTAGGAGCAAAAGAAAACACCACGGAACAAACACGTACGATGTTTCTTTGCAGCGGTATGTCGCCGCGGGATCCTGTTTCCACACGAAGCGCAGCGCAGCGTCACCGATGTTCGCTGCAATCTTACTTCGCCGGCTCACGGCTCAGAACAAACGCACGCGGCACAAATTGTGCATCGTAAGCTCACAATAATATTTCCAGCATGACAGACCACCACAAACAATTCGAATTCACTCTGACGAAGGCAAACGCACAGAGCTTACGCAACTCGGCCCAGTTCGAAGCGAGGGCGGCCATGTTAGGCCAACGCCTCCTCTAGAAAGGCGTTGGTTAGGCCATAGCCTCCTATATATTCTATGCCTGCCGGATTATCGGCGATCCCATTGATAGCGGCCGTCGTCGGAACTATGGCGGTGGCGCCACTTACGTAGGGTGGTCGCGTGCAAGCTTTTTACGTTTTTGGTACTCATAGGTGACAAAAAATATGTGAAAGTAAATAAAAATTGTGTAAATACTTATATATCTTAGTGTTGTAATAATATAGCAATATAAAGCGGTCGTCGTCAAAACTTGGGAGGGGGCGCCACTTACGTAGGGGTCTAAGGTGCGCTTTTTGAAAGTTTTTGAAAGTAAACTTCGCATTTTCGACGATATCGCTGCAAGAAAAAAAACTTAGGGAAAGCAGCGAAACATTCACAGCGACGTTTCGAATTCTGCGGCTTCCAAAAAAGAAATCGTCTGCTACCACCGCAACCGCCGATTCAAACCTTTGTTATGACAAGAGTGTGAACAACTTTCGTCGTCTGCTACTGCTATCATGCGGCAGTTGCGACATCCCCATCACGAGGTTTGCCGCTCCCTTCAATATGCTGACTCCTACCCTACGTAGGTGGCGCCGCCATAGACGACGGCCTTTTCGGGCTCATCCGGCAGGCATAGATTATATAGGAGGCTATGGTTAGGCATGTTCTCCGTCGGCGGGGACACGACCTACTGAACTACAGACCTGCACAGATCTCCCTGCTCCAGCACGCCTGGTCTAGTTCACCCCTTTTCCCGCTAGGGATAGAACGTACGAGCAGAGTGGCGCTAGTTATAACCTGTTCGCTGTCGTCTGCTTCTGCGATCTGTTCCAGCGCTCGTGCCGCTATTTCGGCAGCCCCAGATCGTTTTTCACGAAAATAAAAAAGAAAACAAAATTTGCGAATGATTGCTTCTCATTTCAATCACGAGGTACAGTAGGAAGAGCGGTGCAAGAAAGGAAAACAACGAGTACAGCCGGCAGACGATAACATTTCCTCCCGTTGCCTTCGCAGTAGAGGAAAAAAAAAATCTGATTACCAGAAGATTCATAGGATAAAATATAGTACAATGGAGTAATAAAGAAATACAATAATAAAGAACTTGATACGTTGATATTTAAAAGAATCAAGGACATTTAAAAGAATCACGCAGACGATATGTATACGCAGACCACACACAAACTGCGTGAATCTGCAGACACTGCAGAAGGCATGTAACTTCAGCTTTAGCTACATGCAGCTTGCTTGAGTTAATTACAGATGGGATAACGTACGTAAACGATCACATAGTGGTATATTGCTGTGTGCCATCATGTAAATCAGAACAAAGCAAGGACTCTAGCATCAGTTTTCACAATTTCATAAAAGCTTTGCGATGCATATTTGACGGGCCGAACAAACACGTAAACAATCACTCCATCGGCGAGTTTTTTTTTTTTTTTGTGTGTGGAGCGGCGCGAAATTTCAGCATAATATCAAACCTAGAAAGAATTCGTGTACTATTTTACGCGTTATTACATACCAATACAATGAGTGCACTTAAACAATTTTTACACACTAGGTGTTGTCTTCGTAATTGTCACATATGCTAGCAGCCCGCTACAGAAGAGCAGGCGCACACATTCGAACATGGAGGAAGGGAAATGTATTCGAACGCCGCCCAGCCACCCGCCGAGTAGCAGACGAACAGGTTATAAAAGCGCCACCTATGGCCACCGGTTGAACGAAAGTGGGCGCAAGCTGCTCCCATAGAAGCGGGACATCTGTGCAGGTCTGTAGTTCCAGTAGGTCGTGGGCGGGGACACCGGCCGTCCGGCTCATGACGTCACCTGAAGAGCGCGCCTATTGGTGCCGGCTCGTGTGCATCCGCCTTTGAGGGGCCAATGTAAAGGAGGCATTGGAGGGGCAAATGCCACCGTTGGGTAGGTGTGCCCACGACCTACTGGAACTACAGACCTGCACAGATGTCCGGCTTCTATGGGAGCAGCTTGCGCCCACTTTCGTTCAACCGGTGGCCATAGGTGGCGCTTTTATAACCTGTTCGTCTGCTACTCGGCGGGTGGCTGGGCGGCGTTCGAATGTGTGCGCCTGCTCTTCTGTAGCGGCCTGCTAGCATATGTGACAATTTCTTACGAAGACAACAGCTAGTATGTCAAAATTGTTTAACTGTACTCATTGTAGTGGTATGTAATAACACGTAAAATAGTACACGAATTCTTTCTCGGTTTGCCATTATGCGGAAATTTCGCGCTGCTCCACACAAGAAAAAAAAAAACTAACTGATCGAGTGATTGTTTACGTGTTTGTTCGGCCCGTCAAATTTGCATCGCAAAGCTTTTATGAAACTGTGAAAACTGACGCTAGAGTCCTTGCTTTGTTCTCCTTTACATGATGGCACATAGCAGTATACTACAATGTGATCGTTTACGTTATCCCACCTGTAATTAACTCAAGCAAGCTGCATGTAGCCAAGGCTGCAGTTACATGCCTTCTGCAGCGTCTGCAGATTCACGCAGTTTGTGTGTGGTCTGCGTATACATATCGTCTGCGTGATTCTTTTAAATTTACTTGTTCATATCAATATATCAAGTTCTTTATTATTGTATTTCATTATTGCTCCATTGTACTATATTTTATCCTATGAATCTTCTGGTAATCAGACTTTTCCCCCTTCTGCGAAGGCAACGGGAAGAAATGTTATCGTCTGCCGGCTGTACTCGTTTTTCATTCTTGCACCGCTCTGCCTACTGTATCTCGTGATTGAAATGAGAAGCAATCATTTGCAAATTTTGTTTTCTTTTTTATTTTCGTGAATTTATGCATTTACAAACAATGTAAACGATCTGTGGCTGCCGAAATAGCGGCACGAGCGCTGGAACAGATCGCAGAAGCAGACGACAGTGAACAGGTTATAACTAGCGCCACTCTGCTCGTACGTTCTATCCCTAGCGGCAAAAGGGGTGAACTAGACCAGGCGTGCTGGAGCAGGGAGATCTGTGCAGGTTTGTAGTTCAGTAGGTCGTGGGTGTGCCGACCGGCGCCTCTGGAGCATAGTTCACCGCTTCTCCGCGTCATGACGCAAAATTGGCGCTGCGGTCAGTAGAACGGTTCCGCAGCGCGCGTCGTCTGCTACAGGGGGCTGGCGGACTGGCGGCGAGCGAAAAAAATAAAGCCCGTATTGGAATAGTTGTATGTCGTCTGTTCGTGTCAGTTTCAAAGGTGAAGAGCTCCGCATCTCTCGTACTGTTTGTAAGTTCCTAAGCGATGTGGAATGTTCCAGGTAGGAAAAATGACCGGCGAGATTAGCGGCGGCGTTGCTCCACCAAAGAAGACCACCAAGGAGACCTACTGCTTCGCTCCAAACTGCCAGTCGGGCTCTAAATTTGTGAGAAAGACAGCGGAAATGTTCCGCTGTCTGACAGCGGAAATGTTCGCCCCGAGCTGCTCAGTAGCTTGCTCAGTATCGGTACTGTGGCTAGATTGTATCGGCGACGTTAATGAGCAAGCGGTACACCGAAAAGCGTACGTCCATGAGCTCCTCGACGTTGGAAATTTGTAAGCCGCACATGAGGTGCTCAGCGCCTGCGACATCGAGCACCGCTGCGCTGCTACAGGGAAAAGAAAAGTGATTCTAGGCTGATATTCTATATAGCGCAGGCTATGTAGCAAGGAAGTTCCTGCAAAGAACCAAGTGCTCCGATTGCTCAGGGACATTACTGAATTCAACAGAATGAGTAGGTCAGGGCTGTTGCTCCCTTCTGAAGCACTAAAAAAACTGGTAGCATCGCTCGAAGACGCCTTCAAGCTGTGCTTCAGTTTAAATGAGTTACGAAGGAACAGTGTATCGCCGACTTTGCATCCTTTCTGCAGCTGAATCCCCCGAACTTGATCGGCTGTAAGCGGCACAAGAAAGAGCTCACAAACGATGTTGTGAAGTTCTATACGATTACACGGCTTTACTTTCTTGTAAATGGGCAAGAACATGGCGCGCGAAAGCAACAGGGGGAAGAGGAAGCACCTGAAGATGAGGCGTGTGCTGTGAACAATGCTATGATGTGGTGGACCAACGTTGCGGCCTTGCTGGCGCTAGCTAATTTATGTTGGTGTGTCTGCTGACTCAAGTTAGGAGAGCTTTTCTTGTATTTTAAATATATTCACGAATCTAGTCCAAGACATATTGCTTTATTTTATTACAATGAAACAGTGAACCATATGCACTTACCAACACAATTCTTCTCGCGCCAATTTAGATACCGTAACTGACGCAGCAATAAAACAATAGCTGGATTTCTCGAAATTGAAACATTAGAACTCGCTAAATAGCATGTAAACACGGTTCCACATACCGTATAAAACCATTGCAGTATTGTTTTATGCATGGAAAAAATGCATTTACGTCTTTAATGCAATGGGCTGGAGCGCCGCGTTATATCAATAAATGTAACCGATTGCCAAGCTAGAAAATTTACTTCAGCATTTCGTTTTTTCTGACTAGACGACAACAACAAGTTCCTCATTCTGGCTTGGCCTACACTGCTCAGAACGGTATTATGACGCGCACTTCAAAGATACAATCAGAGGCAAGCGATACTATCAGACACGCAGCTCGTCTACACAGCAGGCGCTGACACAGCGCAGCCGCCGTTGCGCGCCGCTGAACCGTTCTACAGTTCTACTGTCCGCAGCGCCAATTTTGCGTCATGATGCGGAGAAGTGGTGAACTACGCTCGGTCCGTACTACGCTTTCACTACGCTACGAACTACGCTTTCACCTTGGTCCGTACTGCGCTCAGGCGCGCCTGAAAGCTTCCTTTTCAGATTTTTCAATGGATTCACCACGACCACTCGGCAGCTCCTCCTTGAGAAGTGTGAACAAAAATAACATACACATATACTGCTGCTTTAGGTATTTTCACAACCGCGAAAGGGATTGTGGCATCAAATTGTGCCGCTTCCCTTCAAAGCTGTGGGGAGAAACCCGGTGGTTGAAGGTGGATCGTCGTGGTTCGGGCCGTCAAGTAAGAGTCGCTCTTGCGAATTTCTGTTGAACTATGACGCAAACGAAAAATTAAAAAAAAAACACAAGGCAACATCCGTGAAAACGCACAATAAAGCGACAACTGCATAAACACGCGTGATCTGATTTCCGCTGTTGTAAATTGGTTTGGATTATTGTTGAGCTAGTCTCGCTCCAAAACAAATGCGCAGTGGTTGTTATGTGTCAAATGTAGCTTCGTAAGCGCTCCGCGTTGGACCTTTGTACGCACTGTAGTTCTTGTTGTACATTAATAAGCCAACATGTAGCTCCTTTCTGCGCCTGGATCAAGACGCGACTGCTGAAACCGGGCTCATTCATGCCGACGTTTTCTCGCGTTTAGAACAACAGAACTAAGGCTGGAGTGCACCGCAGCACACATCGAGTATTTGCAAAATAGCACTTCTCTCGCACACGCTAGCACACATTTGTTCAGTCTTGGTGTTGCTTAGTGTCAGCTGATTGCTCTCTGTTATGTTTCAGCGGTGATGACCTCTCACACTGGAGCCCGAATGACAACACCAGAATATGCTCGAGGCACTTTGTCAACGGAGAAAAAAACGCCATAAAGAATCATTCAAGTTACCTTCCAACTCGCCAAAACCTCGACAAATGTGATAAGTAAGGCACGCTCGAAGTATACTGAAGCTACATACAAATGAACATTGAAAAACGTCTACGGCCGTATTTGCCCACTTAAGCGGAATAAATTATTTATTTGTTAACTTACTTTGAGTTCGACGTCGTAACGTGCTTTATTTGTCGTGACAAGAACTTTGCTGCGATGTCCGTCCTGTTTACTTTTTTGACACGAAATACATGGTTGTTGTCGTAAAGTTGAAGTCCTTTCTCGAGTGTCGGTGGTCGAAAATGGGCCTCAATGTTTTCAATTGCCTTAAAAACCACAGTTTAGAACGCCCGACTTGTTTCAAATGAGCGCCGCAGAACCATGCCTTCGTAGAAGTGGCCGCCTCGGTGGTTCGCGGAACTGACATGGCGGCGCTGACGGCTGAGCCGATCGCTGCGCCGCCTGACCATTGAAGGGAGCCTACACGGCAACTGTGCGTCTCCCTTCGTCAGAGTGAATTCGAATTGTTTGTGGTGGTCTGTCATGCCGGAAATATTATTGTGAGCTTACGATGCACAATTTGTGCCGCGTGCGTTTGTTCTGAGCCGTGAGCCGGCGAAGAAAGATTGCAGCGAACATCGGTGACGCTGCGCTTCGTGTGGAAACAGGATCCCGCGGCGACATACCGCTGCAAACAAACATCGTACGTGTTTGTTCCGTGGTATTTTCTTTTGCTCCTAAGTGAAGTTACGACTAGGAGAGTTCGCCAAAGTCTGGTACCTACTGTGAGCGGCGGGTGTGCTTGTGTACTGTGCCCCTGCGTTTCTCGTCGGACGTGGTGAAGTGATGGAGCAAAACCATTGTCAGGATAAATGAGAAAGCGTGCCAGTAGCGCACCCAGGATCTCTGCCAGGGGGGGGTTGACAGTTTGCCAATACCATCTATACAGCAATAATTTCGATTTCTTCACGGGAAATTGTCAAAAAATGCGCTTTTTGCGAGTGCGCAGACGATTGCGCGTCTTTCATCTTAATTGCAGTACTCAAATGCGTAAGGAAAGAAAAGGGGTTAAACAAAAGGGGGGGTTAAGTTGGCCTCAGGGGGGGGGGGGGGGGTTACAACCCCCGAATCCCCCCCCGTCGGTGCGCCACTGAAGCGTGCGCAGCTGAAACCAACATGCGAGTTTCTCAACAGAAAATATTTGTGAAAGCAACCTCCAACGCAGATTCGTTGCTGCCAGCTCAGCGTGAAAACGACCGATTGTTGGCAGCAGTGTGATAAGATAGCCGAGCGTCTAGCAGCACCGTTCGAGTGTTGTGTAGCACCGTCGATTGATTGCTTTCCACCAATGCTAACAATCAGTGACTAACACGCGCTGCTTGAGCGAATTTCATTGGAGTGTTAACGGTCAGGCGTTTGGAAGCAGTGCTTGTTTCCTTAATGTCACCCTGAATGCTAATATAAAATTATGACTGATACACTGGTGCCGTTGCAAGAGAGCTTGGCATGTATTCGCGTCGCTGTGTGGCTTAGAACTCTTCGCTAACTGCACGCGCCAACAGTAGAAAGCCTGCTGTGATACAATCGCGCATAAGCTGTGCTGTCAGCGCTCGACTTGCTTTCCCACAACACAGATTTGCGCTTTGTCGTGATATGTCGCTACTAAAGAATTCCTCTGACAGTGAAGGCAACAGAGCATTAAAAAAAAAGTACGACCGAGTAGGCACAGCTGCTTGTGAACTGACTCCTAATAGATTTACTCGCGTCTGCGTTAAATGTGTATGCGTGTTTTCTTGTGTGTTTGTGTATATTTGTTATTTTGCCCTTTTTGTATTTTAGATCTTAGTTTTCGCGTTTGTGTTCATGTGTGTGAATATGTGTGAATATGTGAGTTCTACCGTGCGTGTATGTATTTATTCCTATTATTATGCTTTTATTTTTGCATTTGATCTTGTAAGCATGCTGCAGCCACGACTTTCTTTACAATTCCATTAACTCGTCTCATTCAAAGCACCAAGTCCTGTGAATAGCAGGGCTGGCCTCTTCGATGTCATTAAAGCCATTCTCTCTTGTCTACCTTGCCTCCTCAGTCTGTCACCTTGCTTTGTTTTCTCCTACTATTCTGACCTTGCTTCTTGTGCTGTTGCCGCAACGTGATTAGCCAACTTGCACCAAAGAAAGTTCTATCAGCTGTGACAACACAAACATTGACAGATACAAAATGTTAAAAGCATCACATTGCTTGCACAGTTACTTCGTCTCTTACCCCTGTTAATGTGTTTACGCATCAGTGCATATGGTAGCTTGCCAGAAGTGCACATGAAAAGATGCCATATTGTGAAACAGCACCTTGCTATGTTGTTGCATTCAGTCTTCATAAATAGATGGTTTTGCTGCCCGTCACATGTGGTCGTACACATATATAACATTGTGCAGTGGGGTATCATTTCCTGTCTTGACGCTTTCATCATTATAAATGCAGTTTTCTAGTGAATGGAGTCCAGCAAAGCAGTGCTGTGAGAGCTTTTGCAACTTTCACCATTTATTACTTCCCGAATATCACTGTCTGAATCTGTCCGTCACTTTGCCTACGGCTTGTAATGAACAAAGTGACTCACTAAAACACGTTCAACTTTACTGAGCATTCTTCCGGTACGTAAATATGACAAAAAATGCCAGCAAAGTTAATCACGTTAATAATTGTGCTTGCATTCGCATTACTTGCTCGAGTCAGATTAATAAATTGAAAATTGGCTATGACAACACTTCAATTTTCAGTGCAGACTGCTAACGGAGCCATAAAGCGTGCTCCGACTACGGCTATTTCACTATGGGGCGCGTCAAACTCTGCAGTGGCTGCCTGAATGAGCATTTTGGGTCTCACTAAGCTAATGATGTCTTATATTTGTTCTCTTATTCGCATTACTTGTGTGAGTCAGATAACAAAGTAAACAATGCAACCACATAAATGTGCTTTGGCATTCAAGCTGCTGACAGTGGCTGTCAGTTTCGTGTTGTCTGCTGCTATTTCACCACCACTCGCTATGACATGACTGCGATTTCCAGTGCAGACTGCTAACAGAACCATAAAGCGTGCTCTGACTTCTGCTATTTCACTATGGGGTGCGTCAAACTCGACGGTGGCTGCCCGAATGAGCTTTTGAGCCCGCCAACGATAATCAGGGTTAACAATAGTGTTTCAATTCAGATATGCCAGCATTTAAATGTGTTTCTATGCCACTTGTTAAATCGAGCACAATGTGTGCAGGACGTTGCTTATCAGAATTGAGCTTCTATTATAAGGAATATGCCATAAATGGAACTGCTTATTTATTTGAGAGGTCACGGAATGGATGGTTGGTTGTTGCGAACCCACCAGCAAAATTTTGGTAGCCCTAATAAGGGCTGTTCTTTTGTTAATAAGAAGCCTTGATGCTTCGTCGAGTGGCTCAATGCCAGACAGCTCGCATTCGGAGTCGCTTTCTTCAGTGTCATCTTCACCCAGCTGGATGATGATGGGTTGAATGTGCTCACTCCCAGACATGTCAAGTCTGAACTTTGCCTCCAAGTCCATCACATGCTGAATGCTCTTCCTCCAGTCTTCCGCCGTTACCTGCTTGATTTTCTCGCTCAAGATGACGTCGACCGTGGACAGCTTGAAGTCTCTGTTGTCCGCAGCGATGCCATTTTTTACTGTGGCCCACACAAGCTCAATGGGATTAAATTCGCAGTGGTACGGCGCGAGCCTGAGTACAATGCAACCGGCCCTTACAGCTGTGTTGTCTACGATGTAGCTCAGAAAGCGTGACTTTACAGATGCCACCAGCTCAAGCAGCTGCTTCTTTATCATCCTTTTACCGTAGGTGATGTGCTTGCTTGTGAGCCACTCCTGTATCTTTTCCTTCTTCCAGGCCGTTGTCGGCAATTTCTCTTCTCACCTGCTATGGTAAGGTGCATTGTCTAAAACAATGACGCTACCAGCTGGCAACTTCTGCAGAACGTCCTTGAAGCAGCCCTGAAAGCGATTGCCGTCCATTTCTTCGTGGTAGTCGCCTGTCTTTTGGCCTCTGAATACATCCAAGCAGCCGTCGACGAAACCATCCTCACTGCCGATGTGCGTCACGATCGGGCGCTGACCTTTCCCAGAAGGTTGTTTTAGACCCGTCGTCAGGCCATTTGCTCGAGCGAACAGGCGTCTGCGCTTCTGCACCACGGTGTCTGTCCACACGATCGACCGAGTGTGTCCCGCCGTCATCCATGTCTCGTAGAGGTAGAAGATCTTTCGGCCTTCCGCCTGGTAGCGCTCCATGTCACGGAGGTAGCGATTCCGCCAATCGGTGATGTCATCCCGGTCGATAAGCAGCGAGTTGCGGCTTCTCTTTTCGTGCTTGAAGCCGATCTCGGCAAGCAGGCAGCGCACAGTACACCGCCTTAGTGATGGGAGTTCCATACGCTCCGAGAACTCTGCAGTTATCTTCTCGACCGTCGGTATCTCATTGCGGCGAAAGAAATCGTGCACATATGACCTCAGCGCGCACAACGTGAAGCTGTCAAACTTCGCGCTGCGCTGCGTCTTCTCTTCTCCGCATTGCGTGGGCGCTTTCGCGAGGGCGTCGTCAGTTTGCCACCCGAAAAATACGAAGCTTTAACTTCCTCCCTCACCCTGAACAGAGTCCTTTCGCTGACACCGAGCATGTCGGCGACAAACTTGCTCATGTCCTCCACGCTGCGTTCAGGCTGCCTGTTACGCCAAAACGTGTAGCAGTGGAAGATCATGTTGCGTGAATCGCTGTTCAGGATGTGGCCGCTCTTGTTCTTACCGAGGCTCTTTGGTGGTGTGGTCATCGAGGCGACACAAGGCTCGTTCGGCAACAAAGGATTGCGTTCCGATGTCACCTCGCTGGGCTCCATGGCCGAAAACTGGCACGGAATGCCGCGCGCGATCGTGCCCGAACTTATGAGATCGCAGGTTCGCAACCGCGAAAAAAAAGAAAAAATATATTACTTAAAAATAAGCCCAACACATTAAAAAAATAAGGTTGTGCAAACACACAAAAAGTATATATGAATTTTATGCTATTAAGCCAGCGACTGCTACGCCCGGTGCCGTCGATCTTGCTCCGTAGCAGACGACGCACAGCGTTGTAGAAGGCATGGAGTTATTTTTCTCTCGCGATCCGGCGTGTGCGGTAGCATTTCCATCATGAAATTTTTACCAAACCACTCGTCAAGATACACAAATCTTAATTATAGCGACAAATACTCGTTTTAGAAGCAGTCACAATTTTTTGAGCGGGACTATTTCTTTAGTCACAGAGGAATTGGCTGCTGCGCTTCGGTCAACTGGGCGGGGCCTCCTCCTGTCTTCTAAAGTTGTACCCGACTATAGGTTTGCTTCGCGTAACGCCGCTCTTTTTTTAAATCATGCGGCAGGATAGCTGAGCCACACTGTGTATATGTATCTATATATATATATATATAAATCAGTGAAGTAAAGAGTAACAGGAGCCGGCACAGAAGTAGTTAAAGAAATAGAAGCACGTAGGAAAAACATAACAGGACTTTACTGACGGTCCGGCCTTCATCAAGAGTGATGAAGGCCGGAACCCGGCCGAAACGTCAGTAAAGTCCTGTTATGTTTTTCCTACGTGCTTCTATTTTTTGAACTATATATACAGTATAGACCACTTATAACGTAACCGCTTGTAGTGCAGGACCGGCTATAATATGGTCTTTTCAGACTCATTAATTTTCCCATAGCACGTGCGCTATGTATATGCGTATCGCTTATAGTGCAGTTGCGGGACACGAAATACCGGTTACAGTGCGGCTGCCTGGAAGTTCGGCAGTTAACCTAGATGGCAAACGCTCCCCTCAAGCCAGAAATACCGTATTTACTCGAATATAACGTTCAATTTTTTCCGATAACACAGGTCCAAAAATTGCGTGCGCGTTAGAATCGAGTACGACCCTAAATCTGCGTTACCATATAGCTATCGGCATTTAACGTGGCCGCCTCTTATGCGCATCGAGCCTAGCTACCGTAGCTTCCTCCATGCACTGCAGTAGACGTGCTTAGGCAATAGTCTACCGTCTCTCTCACGTTCTCTGCGTCTGCTCTATCAGCATGAAGTACCGAGTTCATCATGATGCCGCATTTAAAAGGAAAGTGATCATGTGTGCGGAGACTGACAGAAATCGGGCCGTATCACAGGCGTTAGGAAAATCCGAAACTTGCGTTGGGGACTGGTCCAAACAGAAGGAGAGGACTTTCGCCAACAAAGCAATGCGGAACGGTTTCAGTGGACCGAAGCAGTACGTAATATGCGACGATCCACTTTGGCGAGACGATTGCGTTGGCCCTATCTTGAAAGCAATCCGAGACAGGAAAAGTCTGCTGCGCGCCATGTTTTTGCCGCTTATAGGTTGCGTTGAAGCGAGAGGCATGATAGCACGAAGGCCAATTCGCTCACCACGCTTCGTCACTCGAGCGTTTTGACAGTTCGTTCCTGCAGTCAACGAGCGAGATGTGTTCATGTTTGCTTGTGCGCGCATGACACCGTGCTTGTTAATTTAGTATCCGAATACGAAACCTAGAGCACGGTGACAGCTACGGCAGAAATGCGCCTGGAGTGTCTATTATCGCAATAAAATAGTTGTTTTGGTTATAGTGTGGATATTCGCAACTACGGCGACTTACGTTATAAGTGGTCTACACTGTATATGTAGAGACAGGGAGAGAGAGAAGGGTGAAGGAGAGGGAGGAGTGGTAGGGGCGGGTAGAGAAGCCCCTTGGCACCAGATGCACGGTGTATACAGCCGCCAGCGTTTCTGGCACTGTGCTAAGCTCGCTATCTACGCAGAATGCCAGGAACGCTCTCAACCACACATCTCGACGAGTGCGATGGCGAGTCATGCCAAATCTCGTGAATGCGATAGTGGTATAACACATCAAAAAGTGCTCGCTCGAGAATACCACCTTGTATGCTTGGTACCTGCTGCCAAAGAAGTGCAAATGGCGACGACGAAGCGTCGCTGCCACTATTTGAAGCTTATTTTTTTTAAATTCCTTTCCAAGAAATTTCTGCATGTCTAGTTTATTCTGATCCCGAACGTGGGGAGATTACTTCTTTTATAAATCGAGCACATAGTACATGCAGGTGTATGTTACATTCATGTGCGCTTTTATTAATTTGAGTCACAAAAATTTGGTGCGCATTAGAATTGTGCAGATACGGTAAGCTACAACAATTTGGGGGCAGAGTCTGCGTCTAGAGTCTTGCCTACGAGCGAAATTACCGTAGTGAATGATCCTACCTTTTATAATTCAAGGGCATTACATTCCGGTCCACGTTTCCATTCAGGTGCATATTACAATCAAGTGCGCTTTTATTTTTTTTTAACTTTAAGCCCATGAAAATTGGGTACGCGTTTGATCTGGGGTGCGATAGAACCGCACAAATATGGTACATTTCTATGCATTTGTATACTCACAATCTTTAAATAAACATCTTTATTACATGTAAAACATAAAATGGTAAAAAAAAACTATTTACAAGGGCACTGGCTGCACTAAACATCATTGCGCAGTGCTGCTATGTCGGCTCGCAGCGCTGCCACTTCATCGAACACCTCCTGGAGCATGCCTCGTATGTCCCGCTGCAAAAGAAATGAGGATTGATAATGAGCGAGCCAGGAGGTGGCTACTGAGAGCAAGCAGTGCACCAGCTGGGATTCAGCGGTTCATCACTCGTGAATGAACAGAAGTAACAGATGCACAGCAAAAATGGAATATATTTCAGTTAACATTACCATTCCCTTATTACTAACATCACGAGTCACCAACCGTGGGAACATAAAGTTCTTTACAACAGAATGCACTGTTAGGGGGCAAGCAGGGGTGTTACAGCAGTTGATAATTAATAATACTGTGATAAAATGCTCCATTATCGGCGACATGCCAAAGAAATGTAGCTCCCTAGAACTTCTCGGTGGGCTGGTTGGTACGTATATTTGACAACATTTTTGTCTATAAAACTGCAATCACACAAGCACACATTGATTGAACTAGAGCACAAATTCATGTATTTCTGAGTTTGCGTGCAGACAGTTTTGCTGCGAAATGTGCCAAGGAAAGATTGATTTGCTATGGGTGATAGGGTTTAACATGCCAAAGCAATACTACGAGAGATTAAATGTCTCTGTATTGATTTTGGGTACATGAAACTAAACCTTTCATAGGCAGCTAAAGCTTGGAACACAAGCATTTTTATTCTGCCTCCTTTGGAAAGCGGCTATGGCGGCCAGCATTTCCAACATGCAATCTGGTGCTCCGCAGCCACATTTGTGAAAGGACAAACGAGTGGCAAACACACAACTCACTAGTTACATCTTACAAGCTACTCCCTTCTAAGATGCCTAACGAAATAGCTTGGATTCAGCAGTGAGTACATGCCAAGAAAAAGTTGAGAATAGCTTGCTACAAAAGAGCCATCTTAAAAGACCATTACAGAAACACTAAATCAGTCTGGACCGATACAGTATTCTTCAAAAACTTATTGTGCAATAATTTCATGAAATAGGTTGATTGTTTGAAGAGAAAATAAAGCTCAAAGATTTTTGAATAGAAACATCAAGGTTCATGAGGATAAAAACCACGTGGGTAGTAAGGATCAGAAGTGCCACCATGCCGTCAACCCTGGTCCACAGCCCAACACTTGACTTTCCTGCCCTCACTTTCATGGCATCAGCATCCTAACTCGTATCAATATGTCATGGGAGCGAGAGGGCCCACTCTCCACAAGAGAATCAACAATGTGCACCTTATGACATATACTATCATAGATCTGGGACCTTCAAGATGACAGCGCTGAAGACAGCTATTAAAGATGCAATACCACTGCCTTCTTTCTCGCAAACTTCTATCCATCCATCCATCCATCTGTACAGTCACCGAACGCATCCAATTATTCATCCACCCATTCCATACAGTCAGGGAAAACTGGAGCTGAAATGCCGTTCCTCTCATGGAAATGGCAGCATCTAAAGGCGTCAGATTGGCATCTGTTTTAAAGAGCCAGGTCAAATCCAAGACTCAGGCTAACCCCATTCAATCTCTGACAATGGTCGAGTATTTACCAAAACAGAATGTACATTTTTTTTCTGCGTTATGTGCAAATACACTTTACCAAAACACCACATTTATTGTGTTTTACAGCTATGTCACAAGTGGATGGTACCAGTAAACCACTAATATTGAAGGAAAGACGTCTGCGTTCACAGTCTTCCAGTTTCAGTTATGCTTAATTTTTGTTGGCCTATTTTGAACCATATGTGTGTTAACAATATTATGCAGTGGTGAGCGAATATTTGAAATTCGAAGTGTGAACTGAACAGTCCTTGCTATTCGACGCATAATGAATTTGAGGATGCACTTTTGAAGTTGCCAAATATTCATTTCCATACAAATACCAAGAATGACAACACTTATTAGAGCATAAAGAATGGCAGAGCAAAGTGCACCATCTCGCAACGAAACAGTGCAGTGCCACCATGCTCACATTCGCATGTGCAAATTCTCCAACAACAACTACCACTCCCCCCCTCCTTCACCTCTCTCGCTCTCTCTCTCTCTCTATATATATATATAGCTCAGAAATATATATATATATAGCCAGATCTCCCCCTACCCCCGAAATAATTTTCTGGCTATGCCACTGAGGACAGGATATATATATATATATATATTCGGGACGTCGCGGCTTCAAGGCTCACTCGCACGCACCCCGAGTCCTGCCCAGTGCATTTAGAATATATATATATCCTGTCCTCAGTAGCATAGCCAGAAATTGATTTTGGGGGGGGGGGGAAATCTGGCTGGAAAATCTTATAGTGAGTGGTACGTCCACGGCTAGGTACACAAGAGGGCGGGTACTATTTTGCAAGTCGCCTATCAATCGTACTTGCGGCGTTGTTGGCATGCTATATTATTCTAGATTTAAAAATACAGGAATGAACCTTTGCGCTAGACTTCGATAGTATCACATGATGCAAGTTTCACTCACTTTCGGTGACCTGCTGTCAGACTTGTTTGAAGACATGTTTGCAAGTTGAACTTGCAATCATGGTATTGTAGTCATCACGTGATGCATGTTGTTATTTGATCACACCCAGGAATTGAGGCGGCAGACAATCCAAAGCAGGGCTGCTTCCTGTGAGAAGCCTTTTTAAAAATAGGCGCTATCCGTAGTTCGCAGTACAATTAGGACCAGTAGCTCCAAGAAATTTGAAAGTGTCGCGTCTCCTGACACCTGACTATTCAGAAAATTTCGGAGACATTTAGTTAGGATGGGCTCTCCCACAGTAAGCAGCACATGTTACGACAGAGTTAGTGAGCCCAGCTAGGCGACTGGCAATGGCATTTGGTGTTGAGTTGGAATACACTAGCGCAAGACAGGGGTAATTGGAGATCGCAGGGAGAGGCCTTCGTCCTGCAGTGGACATAAAATATAGGCTGATGATGATGATCGGGCAGTGATGAGAGGCTCTCCCTACGTCCATAATTGTCCACAAACTTCGTTATTGACGCCTTTTATGTGCATCCCCCCCTTCCCTCCTTTCTTAAAGTTAAAGAGAAAATGAGACATCCACCAAATCGCAGCAATTGCTACAAGGAAAACCCATACCAGTTCCTCGAAAGAAAAGCCCCACATAAAGAAAAATTTGTCCTGGTCCGGGACTCGAACTCGGGACCCCTGCTTTTCTGGGGCAGCCGCTCTACCTTATGACAGGGCAAAGTCAATTTTATCAACAACTCAAAGCAAATGGAAGTGTTTGACATAAAAGTTCAGCAGAAACCTGCTAAGTGGAGAGAATTGAAAGGGAAAATGAGACATACACCCAATCGTAGCAATTGCTACAAAGAAAACCCCATACAGGCTCTTTGCAAGAAAAGCCCCGCAGCTGAAGAAAAATTAATCCTAGTCTGGGACTACAAGACTTGTCTTTTTCTCACTGTCGCACTCAACCCTCACCGGGTTGTTGAACAGCAGCCCCTGACATTCCTATACAGTCAAACCTCGTTAATACGCACCCGCTTAATGTGTAATTGCGGTTTGCACATAGTCGCAAAAATTCCAACAGCCAGCCCCCATTGAACCCAATGTATTGCCTTCCCGCTTAAGCCATAGTCGCTCATTTGCCACTAAATGCCCAGACAACACTCGACGTCCTGAGGACGTCCTCAAATGGCACAAAAGTCCTTGCACATTTTGTGATGTCTTTAGAACGTACTGAAGATGACGTCTGCTGGACCAACAGAGCAACGTCTTTTCGGGTACTTTCTGAGGACAATGCAATGTCCTGAAAACATCCTTGCGGGGACGTACTGCGGACGATAACAGTTTGAAATACAATTCGTCACTTTCATTGTCTAGCAAGCAGATACGTATTATAAACATGTCAAATTTAAATTGTCGCAATTTTTCTAATTAAAAAAAAATTTATTCACCCCTGCTTGGGTAAGCGGTTCGTGCACCCGTGTTCCATCTCAAACAGCACGGCGTAAGTCCAAAACGAAAGAGGACATTTTACGAATCCATCACAGCTGGTATTGGATCAAGCTAGCCAAGCCAAGCCAAGCGACTGTTGAAATCAAGATGGCAGCATGCATTGGAGGCATCAGCGGAGGTGAGTCTTCTCATAATTCCTTTGTGTATTAAAGATATAAGAGTAAGCCCCTGTATGCATCAGCAAAATTCGCGTTTATAGGTGCTTGATATTGTTCATAGATGAGCTCCATTTCGAAAATTTGCCAAGTGGTGTTTTGTGCCAAAACATGTTGACAATGTTACGGCATTCAGTAAAGTTGATTTGCAGCGCAAAACATGTGGACGCTCGAGCGATTGGACGGCACATGCGCTGAATGGGAAGTGAAGGGTTTATTTTGCACTTGGTATAATCTCCTGTCTCGTTCCCGATTCCCGCTCGCTATATGTGTGTACTAGCGCTTTGTTTTTCTTTGCTTTTTCGCTTCTTCCTTCACGTGCAAGCCTGTCTTGTACCGTATATTGCGGAATATAGGTCGAGACGGAATATAGGTCGACCCCTTACCTTGAAGCAAAAAAGTCGACCTACAAATTATTAGGCACAAAACTTCCATTTTATTCATGGTACCGTCAGCGTGCACCGTCACTGCTCATTCGTTGGAGCTGTCTTCACTCTCGTCTGAAGACTACTGCTTGTCACTAGCTGCGTCCCACAACATGTCGTCCTCGGTGCCGTCCAAAGAGTTGCTGATGCAGCATTTTTTGAATGCCCTCACCACCATATCGTCGGGCAGCGAGCGCCAAGCCTGCGACACCCATGTGGCCACAGTGGCGAGGGGCGGCCTGCGCAACCGGCCGGTTGGGGTCTTTGGGTTGTCGCCGGCCATCCACTGGTTATAGAGTTCACGAACCCGGTCTTTAAAGGGCTTGTTGAGCACGACGTCGAGCGGCTGAAGCATTGAGGTCATGCCTCCAGGAATGACAGCGAGCTCCGTCCTCCCGTCGTGGAGCGCCTGCTTCACACCTGCGGTCAAGTGCCCGCGAAACGCATCCAAAACGAGCATGCTCCGACACCGCTGGAGTGCACCGGGCCGCCGATTCCACACATTTTGTATCCAGTTGACCATGAGGGCCTCGTCCATATATCCCTTTTCGTTCACATGAACGACAACGTCGCGCGGGAATGCCTCTTTCGGCAACGTCTTCCTCTTGAAGATTAAAAAGGGGGGCAGCTTTCTGCCGTCAGCAGTGCAGGCAAGCATCACTGTGAAGCACGAATGTTTGTTCCCCGTTGAAAGAAGTTTCACTTCCTTCGCGCCACGTTCGCACACTGTGGTGGACGACGGCATGTCTAACCACACCGGTGTTTCATTGGCGTTGCCTATCTGTCCAAGCATGTAGCCATGCTGCTGCCGGAGACGGATGACATACCGCTGCAATTCGACCAGCTTGTCCTCGTATGCCTCCGGCAGCTTCTGACAGATAGATGTGCACCGGCGAAGTGCGAATCCTTTGCGTCGCATGAAGCGGCGAACCCAGTAGATGGAGCCCTTGAACTGCTCCCGCGTTAGGCCTGATTCACGGACAAGCTCGATCGCTTTGATGCGTATCAGTTCAGAAGTCACTGGCAAGGATCTGGCGCGATGTGCGCGGATGAAATCCGCCACCTGATCTTCAATTTCAGGGTGCACCGCGCGACGCCCGCGAAAGGAAATCTTCCGAGCGTTGCACGTAGATAGCTTGCCTTTTTGCGTCCGCCAGTAGCGTATGCTTTTTTCGGAAATGCCGAAGTGCCACTGCGCAGACATGTTTCCGTTAGCTTGCGCGTATTCAATCACTTTCATTTTGAACGCCGCGATGAACTGACGTCGAGTGCCAGTACTCATTCTGTAGGTGGTCGCGAAATGATAGCTGCACTGTAGAATACAAAAAGAGAAGATGGCGTCGGTCGAACTGCGTCGGTGGTGTCGGTCAAGATGGAGGCAATAACGATGTGGATGCCAAAAGGTCCGCGGCTCCCACATGTTGCCAGACGACAATTGAGATTGTGCCAAGGACCGGTATATAAGTCGAGGGGTGACTTTTTAGTAATATTTTTTTGAAAAAACCTCGACCTATATTCCGCACTATACGGTATTCCCTTGTTGGTTTGTGTGATGCCGTTTTTGCCGGTGTTTGTGATCACAATGATTGCCTTGAGTTTTTTTTGGGGGTACTGTCTGTCTCAATCACACTGCATTTTGCTGAGTGCAGAATGAACCCTTTAGTTGCCATTCGCTGCTTGTGTCGTCTTCCCACTAGCACAGCAAAATTCCATAGCTATATGTTGAGCAAATATGCTTGGACCCTTCATTACATTCACTGGAACGATGCCAATGTGTAAGTTGTGTGCTGACGGCCGATAGTGATGGCATGGTGCCAGCTGATCAATCGCACTGCCACAACTTTGCTTTACATTTACAGGTCAAGCTGCAAGCATGGTGGTAGAACTTTGTTCGTTCCACGGCGCGGCCGACCCAGTGCAGTGTTTATTCATAACATGTTATGTTACCACAAGGACGGGAACAACCTAATTGATTGCAGTAGTAGTACACACAATCTTGTAAGTTTGGGACAGCGTATACACTTGTTCTACTCTTCATTGTACTGATTCATTGTGGACTTTCTGTTTCTAGGTTCCTTTGCGGACTACTACGCTGGGCAAAGAAGTTGCCAACACGTTCGATGTCATAATTTACAAATAAATTATTATCTTCATTTATTTGTGTCAGCAACTGAGCTGTGTGTATGTGCGTTTCTAGGGGCAGTGTTTATTTCAACAAAAGCTCCCGGAAACACGTTCACCCTTAATGCATGAAAAAAATATTGAAAACAGATTATAAGCAGCAATTACAGACGATTTTATGAAATGCAGTACCCAACCAGCCCTGCAAAGTATCATACTCAAAACAAACTGAAAAAGTCCTGAAAAGTTGTTTCCAGGACGTCCTGAGGTTGTTATGAGGCCGGACAACAGGACTGGATTAGTGCAATTCTAGTACTATTAGAGGAAGTCCAGAGAACATAACGTCCTCAGGGTGACATTACTCAGGACATCCTAAGGATGTTATTGTGTTGTCTGGGTGGTTACTGCGTACTATTTTCTTTCTAGTTCTACATGTGCAGGCACAAAATTGGCAAAATCTCATGTGCGGAGACATTCAATTCTCGAGTTTTGACGCCCGGACGACAGCTGCCAGCGATAGGGACCTTAAAACATGGCCACCTGCTCATACAGCTGTTGCCAAATGAAGCGCACAAGAGCCTGGCCTACAAGATTGGCTTCTGGTAACACGAAGAAACTGCCGGTAGGGGATGAGAATTCGCGGTCGCCGTCGAATCCAATCCAATCCAAGTAGTAACCGCGCAGAAGCACATTTTATTGAGATAGCAATCTCATGGACACTCCAGGTGCATTTCTGCCATGGTTGTCACTTTGAGGTTCCGTTTGAAGTCCAAACACGGTAACATTGTCGCCGCGTGGTGTGCGCTGTGTATTTGCTAGTGAAAGCTTACTGGGGTTAGCCGACGATTGTGGCTCAATTCAATGCAATCTCGCGAGGGAGGGAGGGCGCAATCGTGCTTCTGTCACGTGCGAGGCATGGCGGGGGAGACGAGAAAGTGGGGGCGTTCGGCGGCGGCGGCCTATTTTGAAAGCGATCTACGACGTGGAGAAAGTGTGTGTCTGCGCGGGCCTCGTCTTCAAAGTGATCTACGATGTGAACAAAGTAACTAGTGCCGGTAGCTTCGTGGGCGCTGTGCTTTCGACGTTTAGTTTGCATTGACATCATGAAGGTCAATTTGCTCGCTGCTCTTGCCGCACCTCCTCACTCTGGTGTTGTGAAATCGAGTTTCTGCAGTCATCGAGAGAGATGTGCTCATATTTACCTGTGCATGCTTTACACCATGCTTGTTAACTCAGTATGCGAATGTTACAACATTATACGACCGATAAAACTACTATCCTTAGTTCGTATAGTTGTCTACTAATTTGCAATCGCAATCGATGCTTTGCGTATCGGGTGAAACTGCGACATTCTTTTTTTTCATTCCGCCAGTGTGCATGCTTGTGGTCGTGGCAAATGAACATAACAGATTTTTTTGCTGCCTACCGGCAAACAAAGCCTGTCTGAGAGTGCGAGAGTATCGTGACATAGTTCTTTTCCAGCCGGTAAGTAGCCGCTAAACTGGCATTGGCAGTTATTCCATACATCGTTTAGTGCGTACCTAAACATTGTTCCCGGCCGACTATGTATAAACGAGGTTTCAATGTATTTCTGTTTCTGCATGGTCTTCAAAGCCATTCTCCTACCTGCCCTCCAACCTGTGTGTTGTGGCGATTTCTTAGCTTTCCTGGCCCAGCAACCCCGTCCTTGATATATTTTGCCGTGCGCTACAGTGTTCTAGAACCTTTTCTAGTGGGCTCACTCATCCATCCTTCCTATGCTCTCCACTGAAGCGGCCGCTGTCACCTGCCAATGCGCCTACTAGAGGCGCTGCAGCAGCTTTCTCCTGAACTCGCCAGTCCGCCTGCCCGTGTCGCTGTCTCGCATGCAGGTGGGTATTTGTTCTATGCGGCACTGGCGGTTGGTTGGCTGTGACTTCGCTGCTTGCTAGCAGCTTCATTTCTGTGTAGTGCCTGTCTCTGCATAACACGCCAACATTACAGATGTGTGTCCCGGGTAGGCAAAAAGGCCTAACCGTCGCTGCAACTATTGTTTCGCGCTCGAGAGCTGTACGGGGTACAGCCGAGTGAAAGGCGCACCGAAGGCATCCTTATTCAATATTCTGCGAGGCGAAGAACTAAGAAAGCAGTGGAAAGAGAACTTTCACCGTGTAGATAAAATATTGGATGAAAACTGTGCGGTCTGCAAGCTACATTTCAAGCAGCGATATACAGGGTGTCCCAACTATCATGCACCAAAATTGAAAACTGTGCAAATGCCACGTAGCTGGACAGAACCAAGGTAATGCTGTTTGCCTTCGCTTGGAGATACTCATATTATTTCTCGCATTCCGTCTAATTACATAATTAGTCTTAACTATTAGACAACTTCTCAAATATAATTAGAATAAATGTGCCAGAAAACTGTAGAGCAACATGAAAAACTCCCGATACAGCTTTCTGTTGCTCAATACATGCTACATAAAAGTGTTTTTCTAAGCGTGAAAGAAGCCTGTGAATACAGGCAAAGTGCCTCGAGCAGCCTGTCGCACGGCAATTTGGGTGTATTCGCGGGCTTCTCTCGCGCACGGAAAAACTTTTATGTAGCACATATTGGTCAACAGAAAGCTGTATGGGGAATTTTTCATGTAGCTCATCAATTTTTCGATTGACACTTTTCATCTATTTATAATATTTGAGAAGTTGATTATTTACTAAGACTAATTATCTAATTAGGCGGAGTGCAACAAATAATCAGAGTATTTCCAAGCAACGGCAGAAGTTACGTAGGTTCTGTCCAGCTACGTAGCATTTGCATATTTTTAAATCTTCATGCAGGGTAGTTGGGAGACCCAGTATGATCAGACTATATGTGCATGTAATCGATGGGAAGGAAATGCGCATTCCTTGCGGAAGGACCCTGCTATCGGAACGTGCCATCCCCACGAATCTCCCGAACCTGCATGGTTACAGTGAACACACGGCTGAACTAACAACGAAGGTGGTCAGTTTTTACCTAATTACTCGGCCGTACTTCTTCGTGAAAGGAGTTAATGCAGAGAAGCGAGGCAACAAGCAGACAATGAAACTCTGAAAGATGAGACCTAGGCTAAATATGCAATATGAGTGGTCGTTTGGGATGCTGATTACCTTCTGCATGCTGTTCTGCTATATTTTTGCAAGATGCGCCTGACCAATATGTTGTATTTATTATTGTAAATAAAGTATTTATACATGCTCTGAAAAATGCTTCTTTGTTTTGGCCAATTTACTCTTATGCTTTGTATTCTAAGGAAGTGGTCTTGTAAAAGCGAGCGTGCCATAGACAAAGCAACTGAGATTGCATATCCGTAATTACTGAGCAAATTGGCCTCCGAGCCTATGCGAGCGCTTGGCAAGTTTACATTTCTGCAGCTACGTAGTGTACCATGGCCGTTTTAACAATCAAACACGATGCGGTTAGAGCCAAGGGCATGATGAATGTAATGGGTCAACCCTTTGTGTACGATTAGGCTGTGACCGTGACATAGGCAAATTAAACGTCCCCCAGAAGCGTAATGATTGTAAGAAAAAATTGGCAGACATTCAACAGCACCGCGGGAATGATGTGACATCTTCCCCGAGCCATCTGTAGTGGTCCGGAGAATCGCACTTTTATACCCTACAAATAATTGCCCGGTTGGTAGTGCAGAAACCGGCAGTTTACTTCAAAGTGAAATGGTAAAAGTAACGCCACCCGCTCGGCAGCCGCCGTGTCCCAGAGCGAAGCTTCAGGAGGAACGTCTTGCTGCACCCCCTCTCGGCAGGCAGCATGCAGCATTTCAGCCTGCACCCTCCTCCGAGTCCACTACAAAGCCTTCTAGTAAACTGTACCGTGCGCCCATCAGGGTTCTGTAGCTTTTGTCTCATTTTCTGGCCTGGTTTCATCCTTCACAGCATGTACAAACTAGCCTAACAGCAAGCTTTTTTTCAAGCTTATTAACATAATGAAAGTCAGAGACAAGGGAAAGAAAAAGAAGGAAAAAAAGAGGGGGGGGGTGCTTATCATGCGTTTCCTAGACAGCAAGTTGCAACATTTTTGGAATGCTTTTCTTCCGCGTAGGGTGGTCGACGATTCGGTCAAGTACCATAAATGAGAAGCTCTTTAACGACACCAAGGCTTGGTGGGGAGCAACAATGCCACCAAGTTTTATGCACGCGCTCGTCCCATCTTAACCTGTGCATAGAATTTTTAGCTCTGATCCCCCGTAATTCGTAGAAGAATGAGGGGGAGGCGTGCCATTAGTGGGGTCGCAAAGTTCTGTCCATGGGAGAGGGAATCGTCCCCATGACACCCCCCCTCCCTTCGGACTATGACTAGCCATCGTCTTGCTTTCACACATTCAAGCTTTCCCTTTTATCCATGTCGCTCTTTCTGAGCCCACCTCCTGAAACTTTCTCTTCCTTGGGAAAGGGGGGAAGAGGGGGGGGGGGGAGTTTCGTCAGAAATTTTCAGGGGGAGGGGGTTTCGACCCCCCCAAACCCCCCTGGCTGTGCCAATGCCACTGAGCGCAATGCACTTGTCCCAGCATTTTTGTCAATCTTGGAAAACATGGTTGAAGCCATTTTTCACCATTCCTTTGAAAACTGCCTCTAAAGATGACTCCGTCATGAGCTGTATCAAAATGACATCCCTTCGTTTCCTTCTTTTTTGCATGGAGTACAAAAAAGTCGTGGGGTCCAGGTCAGGACTATAGGGTGGGTGAGGGATTGTTGGATGTTTTTCTGGGAGAGAAATCGGACCACAGTGTCCGCAACATGAACCCTTGTGTTATCATGGTGAAGTTTTGAATTTTCCACAAGTTCAGACCTTTTTCGTGAGATAAGTTCTCCCGTGAGTGTCTCCAAAACACCTCTGTAGTACTCGGCATTTACAGTCTGGCCCGTAGGAACTGAATGGGCGTAGACCATTCTTTTGTGGTCGAAAAATGTGAACACCATTGCCTTGTTTGCCGATCTTTGTGCTTAAGCCTTCATTGGTCGAGGCTGCCCCTTTTCAACCCACTGAGTGTTTTGGCACTTTATCTCTGGGTCATAGTAGTATACCCAGGTCTCGTCTGCAGTAATAATGGTCTTCCACCAGTTTTCATCTTCTAGGCACCGCTTCCACTCGAGACAAACGTCTACACAGTTTTGTTTCTGGACTTGGGTGAGCAGGTGAGGGATCCACTTCACAGACTTTGGACATGTGAAGACGTTCCTTCAAAATTTTGTGGGTGCCACCTACTGAAAACTCCAGGGATTGGGCAAGTCGCCTGACAGCAAGGTGTCCACCGGTTTTTAACATTGCAGCTGCTGTGTTGACAGTTTACTCAGAAAGGGCTGTAATAGGTGCACCATCCCCTCCCTGCAATTCAGGGTCATCCCTGCCCTCTTTGAAGTCCTTAATCCACCGAAAACACGTTGCACGATACACAACATCCTCACCAATTGCCCCCCCCCCCCCCCCCCCGAAGAGTTAATTCGGCATACATTTCAGTGGTCGTTTTGTTGAGCCGCACACAAAACTTCATTGCGTAGCATTGTTCACGCAAAGTTGCCATTGGTCACACAGGCTATGACATGCTAGCTCATGTTTTGATGCATATTGCTGCTGCTGCATTAGAGCAAGGGTGATGCGACATCTGGTGGAAATTAATGGTGTCACAACATTTAAGAATTATGCCAAGGGATGACGCAGCGAGCGCAAAGTGAAGAGCACCAGATCCCGTCTCCCTTTATTGAACAACCCTCGAATAGTATTCCTGTTTTTAAGGCAGGCAATACAGTATTATTTGGATGCTACCACACTGTTTGCATCCCTATAAAATGATGTGCAATGCTTGTAGTTGTGTTCAACTTTGCTCCTTCAACATCTGGCCTGTTATTCCTATGTTTCATTACAGTCATTGTCAAGGTTGTGCCAGATATAATGACCTCATTCACAAGATCCCCAGTTGACCAGAGGTGCAGCTATGAATGGCATTGCATGTATTGAATACAATAGGCTCCACAGAACCATTCCAATTCACCTTGTTTAAGAATGAGAAAATATTTGGTATTCAATTCGATATCCAAAGGCCACTTTTTCTTGAATATTCCTATTCAATTAGGAAATCTCACTATTTGAATATTCCTATTACGAGCGAAACGAGACTTTCCTGAATATACCGTAAAATTCCAAACAAGCGCCCCCCCTCGAGCAAGTCGACATTACCGGCAAAGTTAGGGGGGGGGGCGCTATCCCGGAGCGGCACCAAAATTCAAGATGGCCACGACAAAATTTTCCCACAAAAAAATGCCCAGTGGGAATAGCATTAAAATTTTATTGAACATGAACTTTATTAAGCCAAATATTTGTTAGTGGTGTTCATCACTCTCAAAACCACCGTTACTCAAAACCACCGAAAGAACTACAGAAAGAGCGCAACGACGCTACACCGGCACGTCACCGCGGCCGGCGACGCGTACATTGGTTATGCAGCTTCTATTCCAGGCAAAATTATGTCCGCGAGAGTAAAGTGACGCGTAATGTTCACTTTATTAAAAACCATGTCCACGGCGAAACGTTTGGCACTAATGAGAGTTCCGATACAAGTGAAGCTCAGCTGCAGTGCATGGCTACCGACGGCGAACAGTGAACCGCGGCTCGGCCATGCTCGCATCGCAGCTGGTGGCGCCGCAAATATCAGCATGTTTTCTTCATCATGTGAAATTATTGCGAGGAGAGGGTAAAGCGGCAACGACGGTAACAAAACATTGCTGCTTGGGAGCGTTTTCATGCTGAAGGGCCGTCTGCTACAGATTCGAAGTGAACTGAAAAAGGCCTAGCGACGACATCGGTGGCGAGTGATTAGCAGCGGTGAAGCTGCCGGCGATGCCAGAGCGTAGCCGCGAGCACTCCTCTGTCACCGAGTGGTCACGTCGCTGTGCCGCAGGGAACTCCTCTGTGCCGTGTGAGAGGCAGATCTCGCCATCGGCCAGCGGTCCATGAACTACGCACCGCCAGCCGCAGTTCGCCCCGATGCACTCGTGTGCCCACTGGGGCGCCCGGGTACGACCATGATTCGATGAAATGGCTCATTGGGGCGCCCCGATGTGCACCGGTGCAATTTGCCGAATTTGCCATTATTTTCATGGACTGGATGTGGCAGACCAGCGCAGAGAGGGAGGGGGGGGCGCTTTCCCAGAACGGCGCGGAAATTTGAAATTAGCAGTAAAGTTAGGGGGGGGGGGGGGGCTCTTGCACGGGTGGGGGTGCGTGCTCGGAATTTTACGGTATTGTGTCCAAATCCACACCACAGCGACTGTTGCCTCTGAGCCACAGAAACAAATCTCGAAGGCTAAGCGTATGTGAGCAGCACGTGCCAGAAGCGATTTCAAAGTCGGAAATACATTGTGGGTGCCATGTTGTAGACACTACCTATATTTCATTCTGAGGAAGCTTCATATGGGAGGCCCCAAGCCACGTTCAATATAAGCAGAACCACTCCCAGCATTCCCCTGGTGGCACAATGTCCAATAAAAAAAACTTGCTCAGATAGTGATGCCAGATTTCCCTCCAGGAAATATTTAGGAAACTGACCAATTCATTCCTTTTCTTTCCTCCCCCCTGACGGAATGCTCACGATACCACTACTGCTGACAATACACATAAAGAGCATTACAGTGTAGGCACTACAACCCAAGCTGTATTTGAAAACAAATCTTGAAGAGCCCTCACCAGGCCCTATTACAAATTCCGGTTATGCACTGGAACTTGCGCAATGCTGTCTAGGAAGCATTTTACCGAAAGAATTTTTCAAACTGGTTCATTATTGGAAGAGGTAGAAGAAACTGAACTCTACAACCGCGTATACACTGCGAGGTGGCGAGACTCACGGTCAACAGAGGCACTCGGCCCCTTTTGCCTCAACTAGTGTCCACAAGCAACATTTCTTTCCTGCCTTTTTTTTCCGTACAAGAGCCGAGGGACCACACCATGTTCATGTGACCAGCCCTGCCACCTTTTTTTGATGCATGGCCCATTTTCAGTGGTGGCATTTTGCTTGCTGCAATGGATGGCTAACCAAAGTTTCTTGTCATGGTCAGTGACGTTACAAGCAGCACGATTTAAGCAGAGGCATTTGCGCTCATACTCATGACTCTCGCTCAAAGTTCAGCTCCCTCGAGAGGAAGGACGCAAGGCTTCCCATTTGAAATTTTAACCGTTCCTGCATCACGCAGCCATTTCCCACTTTGCAGACACAATGCTCACTACGGCATTAAGCGCTGAACTTGTTACTTTGCAATGTGCAAACCTGGTGAGGTGCTCTTTGAGAGGAAGAAGTTTAGCAGAAGTTTACACCGACCATGAATGAGTGCCCCATCATGGTCACTTGGATGTGTATGTGACGAAGGTGAGCGTCAATGTAGCGCTTCTGCTCTGCTAACAGGTCTTCCGTATTCCGGTCGTGGCTTGCCATCATGCCTTCCAGACGACGCAGGCACTCTGCCAGCGTGAGATCATCAGGCTGCCTCTTCACGTCCTGCAAAGATAAACATGCCTAGAAGGAAATCCAGTCATGGGCAGCTGCAAGAAGTGCCTCCCGTGCAATAACAAAGGCACAGTTCAGTAGTACATTGACCATGAGGAATCCGGGGAACCGGATCGCTTGATTTGTAAGCAGAAAGGATTAAAGGGACATAAGGATAAACACTATTTGACTGATAAAGAATCCTGTAAAAACAGTTTGTTGATTTCGCACAACAGGTTGATTATTACAGGGAGAAATGAAAGTTTCATTTTCTCAAACTTTGCACCCCAGCACTGGCATGTCAGTTTGACCTTGCGGATTTGAATGTATTTTTTTTGTACTTTGGCCATGTTGACTCAGTGAAGGTTGCTGAAACTTGCCATGTTAATTCTCTGGCTTCTTTAGGACACAATGCAGCTCATTTTTACATAGCATTTGCATCGCTCTAGAGTGGGGTTGGCATTTGTGGTTTGGGCCATCATTTCTTGTTATGAATGTGTTCATTTGAAATATTGAACATTACAAACCTTTTGCGACCTTTTGCACTTTTCACTGCAGCATTTGTATTGCAATGAATATTAAGGACTTTTCACATTGTTTATGACTATGGCAGCTTTTCACCTACCACTGCTGCCAAGATACCCACAAAAAATAAAACTGCCACATCACCAAGCATGCATAATACCATGACTGGAACAGCGGAACTGGAAAAGTCATGACACTAACTCACCATCGCAGCTGCCCCCTCCACCTGTACGTTTTGCAAGAGTTCGTCAGGCATTGATGGCGCGGAGCTGCTCGATGCCAAAGAAGCGTCCCAGCTCGTTGAGTGACCATTGGGCACTGAACTCGAGCTGCCATTCACGTGGGGCGACCCTGCAGGTACAGCTGAAAGGCGAAACAACCAGTATTCTCAGTGTGACCCTAAGCGGATTGATTGACAATTAGAAGATGCAAACAACATTTAATGAACTGGTATCCCCTAACAAAGCATTACCTGCTTAGAATCACGTGTTGGCAAAAAGAATCGCCGACATGGACAGTACAGCAGGATGAATACCACGGAAATAAAAGGCATTCCATCATCGCAGGGAGAGGACTGCTCTGCCATTTTTACGAAGGTTGCCAATGCAAGTGAGTGCCCAATCTCTTCTGGGCAAATTGCCATAGTTCATCGTGTGGCCAGCAAGACGCCCGACAAGAACCACATTGTAAGTTTTTGTTCACGCAAGAAGAATGAATTTCTTCGTAAGGGTCGAAAAGCTCGTCTGCGATGCTCCCAGATAGGCTTTTCTGGCAGTAATGATCATCCCATTTACATCAACGATTATCTCAGTCGATAACAAACGCTTATTCAGCAAAGCTCTTGCACTAAAAAAAAGAGAACAAATGGCAGTTTTTGTGGACTGAAAACTCCCAGATTAAAGCTCGTAGATCAACTGACAGCAGGGTCTTCCGAATCGTCATGGAGGCTGATTTTTGCATCTGCGCGGCGGTATAGCTTGTCGCTGCATTTTTTGTCCTGTGGATTGATTGCACACTCGTTCCCGAATACTTTCCACCATGTCCTTGCTATCACCTGCCAAAGTCAAACCATTGCTTAAATCTTCTAATACCTCTGTTCTTCATATCAATGCGCAAAATTTGCACAAGAACCACGATTCCTTTAAAGCATTTACTGACTCACTTCGTCATTCATTCTCATTTATCTGTGTTTCGGAAACACGGCTTGATAATATGGATGGCAATTTATACAGTTTTTGTTCACACCAAGCAGAATACTGCCACCGTATTTTGGATCACCATGGTGGTTCCACTATATTTGTTTCACCTCATATTAAGCATAAGCGAAGACTTCATTTTTTCTTAATCTAAATCAGTGTGAATCGGTATGGATCGAAACTGACTTACAGCCAAATTCTCATAATCGTAACAGTTTTATGCTTAATTGTGTCTACCACTCCCCTTCATCTATCCCTGATTTTCCGAGATTTTGCCAAAAATTTCTCTTGAAAATAAGCAAGTGCTAATTGTTGGTGATATTACCATTAATTTACTTCCCGCCGATAACTGCAGTGTAACAGCTTATACAGACTGTTTTGATAGTTTCTGACTTGAATCATTAATCATCTCTCCTACTAGGTGTTCTACTAATGATACCAACATGCTTCTTGACCATGCTCTAACCAACATCTCGCTAACTCCAAACTCTGGTGTTATAGATACTCAGATAACTGACCATTGCCCATTATTTGTCGCCTTTCAGGCCGAAATACCACAGCCTCGAGCCTTCCTTTTTTCCTGCAATTTTGACTCAGATAACTTTGTCAACACTATAGCAGATACTCTGCATGACCCTGATCAAGCTCTTGCAAACTTTTGTTCCATCTTTCAAAAAGCCGTTCGAGCTAACACAACTACCATCAGATGCAGGAAACATTTAAAGTTTCCCAGCAATCCTTGGGTAACGAAAAGTTTACTAACTAGTATGACAAAAAATAGAAAACTTACACACAAAAAAAAAACGAAAAAGAAACCTTTTAATTTACGCATAGCAGCATGAACATCTAAAAATTGTTTCAATACTCTGAACACTTTAGCTAAAGAAGTCTAAATGACAGTATTACACAAATGAATTTGCAAAGCACAAGAGCAACCCCAAAAAACAATGGCAACTTCTTAATGCATTCATGAATTTACCCAAGTCTGGTAATCATCATCATCATCATCAGCCTATATGTCCACTGCAGGACTAAGGCCTCTCCCTGCTATCTCCAATTACTCCTGTCTTGCACTAGCTGATTCCAACTTACGCCTGCAAATTTCCCAATTTCATCACATGTAATGCATAGGATAGATAACCAGTGGAGCATTAGAGTTACAGAATGGATACCAAGAGAAGGGAAGTCCAGTAATAGTGCTGATAAAATAAATTACAACAATAAAACCCTTACCGATTCTTCTAGCATTGCAAATTTTTTCAGTGACTACTTCTATAAAATAAACGGCAGTCGTCAGATGACCTCTACTTTCCCCATGTTTCGATGCAATCAATTCTTTTTTTTTTCTCTTCCCCTTAAATGCTGATTAGCAGTTCTCCGTGGTATTAGCTCTCGATAATACTAGCCCTGGCTTAGATAACGTTTCTACATTTCATCTAAAACTTGTTGCACCACTTATTTCTCATATTTTGTATTAGAATTAATATTTATAGATGTGGTATTTTTCCAAGTACACTTAAAAGGGCTAAGATTATTCCTGTACATAAGAAAGGTGATAAAATGGAGGTGTTTAACTACCATCGTATTTCTATTCTCTCGTCGATAAATAAAGTTGTTGAGAAGGTATTTTGTAAGCACCTCAATATTTACTTTAAAAGATTTAATTTGTTGCAATCTTCTCAATTTGGTTTTTGTGCTGGCAGTTCGACTAATTTAGCTTTAATATCCCTAACCAACTACATTCGTCACTTTACAGATACTGGTAACTTTGTTGGTTCAGTATTCTTGACTTCACTAAAACTTTTGTTACGAATAATCATGACATACTTTTTACTAAGCTAGAAGCCCTAGGAATTACCGGTCCAGTACTAAAAGTTTTAAAAAGCTATTTGCATGACAGCCATTTGCATGGAGGTGCTTACTCTGATACTAAAGTTATCAATCAAGATGCACCCCAGGGCTCCATACTAGGTCTCTTACTATTCTTCATTTATATTACCGATTTACCCATGTGTAAATCTGCACATTCCGTACTATATGCAGACGATACTACCATCTTGTGTGAAAAATCTTTAGCAACCTTAATCTTTAAACTAAACAATGAGCTTGAACAGATCATTGCATGGTGTTCTTCCAATCATTTAATTATTATTCTAACGAAAACTCAACTCATGATTTTCAGATCAAGCCAAAGATACTACCTGGCATGCATGAGATAACTCTAGATGGTCATCACATTCCCATCTCAGACTATCATATTTGGGCATGAAATTATATTCTAACCTGAAGTTTCCTCAACACATTGCCTTCATTAAACAAAAGTGTACCTCCGGCATTACAGCTTTATTCAAATTAAGAGCGTATTATTCAAATCAAGACGCGTTATTAGCATTATACTTTGCTTTCATTCACAGTCACATTATTATGGCATTGTTTCCTGGGGAAATACATATTACTGTCATATCTTGTCTATTCAGCACTTACAGAACCAAGCAATACGCATTATCACTAACAGGGTTTTTTTCATGAATTCTAATCTGTTGCTTCATGAAAACATCCTTCTTTTGACAAGCTTGTTCAAATATCATCTCACAAGTATATTCTATAAATTACTTAATAAACAGCTTTCATACAAACTCACCCGATTCCAGGAATCTCAATAATAACAATACCAGGTTTGCACGTGACTCCTATTTTCTGCTATCTATGGTTCATTCTAATTATGGAAAAATGACGTCATTCACGGCCATAAACCTATTGAATGCTTTGCCCAACACCATTAAATCTTCATCCTTTCATGCATTCCATCATGCCATTAAGCTTTTTTTCCTTGTATTACTAAGATTACACAATAATCACACTATCTATGCCATTTTTATGTATTGACAGCATGTTTTTATGCACTATAGGATTGTACACTGATGACTGTTTTAATTTTTCTATGTCGTAGTTTACGAGTGCTTTTATTTGGTTTGCATAACTTGCTTAACTTTCATACGTTTTTTTCGATGTTATTGATGTTTTCGATGCCATTGATGATTAAATGTTTTCGATGCCAACGAAGCGGCGGAGTTAGAGGCCAAATCCGCTTCTCTGCCACCCTCCTCCCTCACTTTCGACAGTTTCTGCGTGCACCCTTGTGCTGGCGCCGCCCGCTTCCGGAAGCTGCGTTTTCTGCCGTTATTGGGAAGCGAGCATTAGCTGGCGTGGGCAGTTTCGTGGCCTGTGCTTGCTAGGCACTTGCGCGCCGCGATATTTCAAGACTCGCACTGTTCGTGCATCGTGCTATGGTGCACGAATACTTCAAAAATACAAATACATTCTTTTAATTCAAACAAATTTTCGAGCCCCTTCGAATTTGAATTATCGAGATTCGACTGTATACGATGCAACACCAGCTCCCTCTGTTGTTGCATCGTGGTTTCACCGGCTCCTCCTCTGACATCATGCCAGATGGCGCGGCGAGCGGCGCTGCCAGCTGCGGTGTTTGCTAGGCAACGGCTCAGCTCGCGGTGTGGCCACCGCCCACAGCGAAACATCGAGGATACGGCCTAATTTAATGATGAGCAGTGGTTGAACCAGGAATGCCACTGAAGACAATGTTTCGACAAGGTGACCAGTCTTCAGCAGGGCAGCAACTGCTCGGGTACCACCCATCACACTTCAAGGCTTCATCTTCCTGTGAACTTCTGTCTTGTTTGGAGCATTGAACATAGTTAGATAAGACTATTCTGCTACAGAACTGGCAACAACGTTAATGACATTTCTGATACATGCAGGCGCTCCTTGCACCAAGTGACAAAATTGTAACAGTGGTTGGACGGCAAAAAACGGTCACTGGGAAACCGGGAAAAAGAGAAACTACATACATGTGTCAATATTACATCATCACATGAAGCGGCTCCGGCTGCAAGTACTAACCTGCTGCCTGGCTCTTCTCCTGAAGTGCCGACTTCACTGACAACCTTGTCATAGAGGTACTCCCCATCTCGGGGTCTGGCAACGAATCGTTCAGTACTGGCAGGATATCGCTGAGGCCTGTCACCAAAAAATAAACAAACAAGTAAATAAATAAAGAAAATAGAGGCATCACACGATGCACAAGGCATATTTTTAGGCAATAGAGGCAATCTGTGTAGATTTCACATGCTCCGATTTTTCAACGTCATATTACGAGATGTTTTTTTTATTCAGAGCTTTGTATTCGTTTTGGATCCTGTATTTCAGATATTTACCCGTCGTATAAAAGCTAAAACATTCTGCTCATAAGTAATTATACAATTTTTGTCCATATTTTGTCAAAGTGCATGTTTTTTTCAATAAGTATTTTTTTTATTTGATTGATTGGTGCTATAAACACACTCAAATGCAAACATTTCTGAACAGACTGAGCCTCAGTAGTATGCACTAGTAAGCACACATTACACGTTTCCAGAGGGTAGTTAAGGGGCAGCACAACGTTTAGTTGGGATATGTAGAGATACAATACTGCACATTCAAGTCATCCTATGTAACACGTGTTATACAGCTCAGACCACGTAACCACTTATAGCTTAGGAGCGCACATAATTCGGTCTTTCCCGACACCCATGTATCTTCCCAGAGAGCTCGATGTATATGCATACTGCTCATAGCACAGCCACACAGAAAACACTGGTTATAATGTGCTTTCCGGAAAATCCCGCAGACAAGCAGAGGTGGTGAACATGCTTCTCAACGAGGTGCACCGGCTGAGGGGAGGGCATTGTGAAGGAGGAGACATGGAGAGAAGGAAAAGAGGAGGGTTGGGGGGCACCTCAGCAAGCGTGTGGAGGTTGCCTAGGCGACAGAAAAGCCTTTTGCTCCGTCTGCGTGTCCAACCATGCACTATCCACACCGGACGCATGTACATTGTCAGTCTTTGACTCTTCAGTTAGTGTGCATAAAGTAAAGTTACTGACTGATCTTTCAGGCGATGGATGGGGTCGCAAAAATGTCTGAATTATCGGGCAGGCTGGATAAACGAATTTCTACGGTAAAATCAATTTGTCATTTTTTACAACTCCAGCACAGCAGAAAAACTTCAGTCGATGCCACGAGTGTTTTGCCTTCACCCACCGCAATGCACGTCGTCGCAAAGTGCAGATATCGTATGTGCAACCTTGACTCCACAATGCTGTCAGATTAATTGTGTTCTGCAAATCCATCAGTTCTGAATTCTCCACACATGAGCTTCTGCCATTCTTACCAGTACATGCAGATACAAACTTTTGCTATACGCGTTCGCAGTAGTTGGCCAGTGATCGCCCATGTGATAACGGCATGAACTGAACAAACCAGTCTGTACTGCGCATGTTCCGTGATAGTACCACTACAAGCAAGTCAGCGATAAGCCACCCACCTCGCCTACATATACTCCTGTGTTTTGTGCAATAAAGACTTGTTGCAAAGGCTGCTGCGGCGTCTACACCTACAGTGGCGACGAGGCATGGTAGTGCCCACGCGGCAGGGGCGGTTCCGGCAAGATGGCCATCGGCGTTCGTATCGGTGAGTTTCACCTTAACAGCAACTCTTCATGGGAAGATTACGTTGAGCATATTGAGTTATGCTGCGCAGCCAACAAGCCCACCGAAAAGAGGGCAGCATTGCTGAGTTGCTGTGGGGAGGAGACCTACTCCCTGATAGCTACCCTCGTAAAGCCGCTTAGGCCGCCGAACACGGACTATCAGTCCATTGTAGAAGCTGTGAAGAATCACATCAATCCGAAGCCCCCCGAGCTGTACTCAAGGTATGTGTTCTCCAAACGAGATCAGCACGACGGTGAGAGTCGCTGACTACGTTACAGCCTTACGCAAGCTATCCGAGAACTGCGGATTCAGCGACAAGCAGCTCCCGCTTGACATAATGCTCAGGGACCGATTAGTTTTCGGAATTTCCGACAGCACAGTGCAGCAGTGTCTGTTGGCCGAGAAGAACCTGACCTTTGCGACAGCCTACGGCCTGGCAGTCACAGCCGTGTGTGCTGCAAAACATTAAAGAGCCATCGGCAGTCAGCATCACAAAAGCCCAGATATCACAGCCAAAGTGGACACGCAACGTCTGAAAAAAGGGCAAGATGAAAAGGCTTCAGGCGCACAGTCGGAACGACGGTGTTTCCGGTGCTTAGGCAACCACGCTGGTTATCGCTGCAACTTTAAAAATGCAGTATGCTTAAACTGTTCCGGCAAAGGCTACATAGCCAAGGCGTGTCGGAAGAAAACAGGTGGGCAGCTAAACCACCAGCTGGAAGGTATCTCAAGTTCAGCACAAACCGAATATGATGACTTGCGAAGTATTAGCCAAGTAACCACCGGTTGTCCCAAGTATATGGTTGCCGTAAGCATTGGCAGAGAAACGGTACCGATGGAAGTTGATTCCGGAGCAGCCAGATCAATTATAGTTAGTTAATTGGGGTTTAGTGGCGCAAAAGCGACTAAGGCTATGCTGCGCCAAACACAAGGTGTTATGCATAAAAATTTAAAAACAGCAAAGGCTGTGTTGGTCTATAGCCTGTTTAAATAGCCGGTATCGTCTAGAAATTTAAAAAGGTCTCGTAATGGCACTAGTGCATCATCTCCCAAAACTAAGGCAGGCTGTAATGGTATGTTACACCCTGCCTGACCTTTTTAAAAACATGACCTTTTTAACTACAGTCCACATTGCGTAGACCTCGGCTGTGTAAGCAGAGGCGTGCTGTGGTAGTCTAATACTTGTTTCCGAAGTTTTTGTCACGTCCCCCACTCCAACGTGTTCTTTTGTTTTAGAGCCATCACTGTAAAATTCCATGTAATTTTTATATTTCTCCTGAGGAGCACGGAATTCTTGCATGATGTGTTCGTGCGGGGTATCATTTTTCTTTAGAGGGGTTAATGCCCAGTCACATAACTGTATGAGTTCGTACCACGGGGGTAATCGTTGTGGCCTTTTAGCAACCTGAAGGACCTCAAGAGGAATGTCATAATCGCGACAGTATTCCTCATATCGCAGCAGAAGTGGTCTAATCATGTTCGGTTTATTTGTGTAGTGTAAGCGTGAGTTGCACTGTGTGACGATGTTGTAGCATATATGTTATGGTGATGACTGGATTCTGAGTATATAGGAAAACGTTAGTAGCGCCCTGCGCTGCTGTAAAGGAGGCTCATTACTATCAGTGTATAGACTCTGGACAGGTGATGTTCTGTAAGCACCACTTGCCAGTCGCAGTCCCAAGGTTATGAATTGGATCAAGTCGTCGGATGTAAGATGGTCTGGCTGAACCATATATGATGCTACCATAGTCTAATATGCTACGTACTAAAGAACAGTATATGTGTAGCAGGCATTTACGGTCAGAGCTCCAGCACTTCCGGGACAAGACTGAGGATGTTAAGTGCATTATTCCCTTTAATTTTAAGACTATTTATGTGTGCCAGAAAGTTCAACTTTTTATCAAACAGAATACCCAGAAACTTGTGTTCTTGTTTTACCGGTAGGATGGCTTCCTGTAACTTAAGGGTGGGATCTGGTTGTAGGCCTCTTTTTTGGGAAAAGACAACACTAATAGTTTTTTAAGTTGAGAAACGAAAACCGTTTTCAGATGCCCACTGTGTGAGTTTGTTTAATGTGATTTGAGTTTGCTGTTCACAGGTTGCCATGTTCGATGCACGACACGCAATTTGTAGATCATCCACATATAACGAGTGCATTACAGAGGGTGGGATTACATTACTTACAGAGTTCATTTTTAGGACAAACAGTGTTGTGCTTAATACACATCCCTGTGGCACACCATTTTCCTGAATGAATATGCGTGACAGCACCGTTCCTAAACACACTTGAAAGGTTCGGTCGGACATGAAATCGGCTATACATTTGAGCATTCTACCGCAGATCCCTAATCGCTAAGTCTCTCAAAATACCAAACCTCCATGTTGTGTCATATGCCTTTTCTAAGTCGAAGAAAACTGTGAGACAGTATTGCTTGTGTAGAAAGGCAGTACGTATCTCGTATTCTAACCGGACTAGATGGTCTGTTGTATAGCACCCTTTCTTGTACCCAATCTGATGGTTGTCCAACAGGTTCTCGGTTTCAAGGACGTATGTCAATCTTATGTTTATAATTGTTTCATATGACTTTGCAAGACAGCTTGTGAGTGCTATAGGCCTGTAGCTGTTTGCTGTTGTAGGATGCTTTCCAGCTTTCAAGAAAGGGATTATAATAGCTTTCTTCCACTCATTCGGCATTTTTCCAGTTTCCCAGATTACATTGAAGAAGCGAAGTAAGATATCCACTGCTTTAGGGGAGAGATGTGCGAGCATTGTATAATGCACTCTGTCTGGACCGGGCGCTGTCTTTTTGTCAGAAGTGAGTACCCTGTTGAGTTCTTGGAGTTTTAAGGGGGTGTTATACGACCTCTCGGAACTTCCTGTTGTCGGAAGCTTTTGTTTTTCTGCTGATTGCTTATATTTTTGAAATTTAGGAGAATAGTTTACCGAGCTTGATATGTCATAAAAATGCTGCGCTAGTATGTTTGCTTGCTCTTCTAAGTTTGTTTGCTTGCCTGGGGGTGAGAGTATGGGGATCGTGTAAGGAGTGTAATTCCCTCTAAACTTACGAAGTTGATCCCACATTCTTTTGGATGTTATCAAGCTATTTATGGATGATACATAATTTTTCCATGACTGTCTTTCGGCTTGCCTGCGTGTGTACCTGGCTTTCGCTTTTGCTTTTTTGAAAAATAGGAGGTTATCTTGTGTTGGGTATCGCCAAAAGATACCCCACGCTTTGTTTTGTAGCTTTTTAGTTTCTGTACATCCGTTCGTCCCCCAGGGTTTTAATTTTTTCCCTAAAAAGCCAGAGGATTGAGGTATTGTCTGTTTTGCTGCAGCAAGTATACAAGCAGTAATTTTTTCATTTAATTCATCTATATTTAAACCACCTGGTATGTCATCCAGACTGGCCTTTTCCGTGAAGAGAGGCCAGCCTGCTAGATGGAGTTTCTAACGGGGTGATCTTGATGGTGTAGTAGGAAGAGATGTTTTTTGAATGATAGAAGGCATATGATCACTACCGTAGGGATTTTCGATAACACTCCATTGGAAATCGTTAAAGATAGATGGGGAGCAAAGCGCCAGATCAAGACAGCTCATAGCTCCTGTGCTTGGAGAGCAGTAAGTTGCAGCACCAGTGTTTAAAAGACATATGTTATTTGTTAAGATAAAATCTTCAAGTGTTTGCCCCCTAGTGTCGTTTATTTTACTACCCCATAACGTGTTATGTGCGTTAAAATCACCCGCGATTAAAAAAGGTTCGGTTAGTTGGTTTAAATTAGCTCCAGGTCTCTTGCAGTAAAATCTGAGTGTGGTGGAATGTATAGTGAACAAATGGTGATGGTTTTGTGTGCTAAAATGGTCACAGCAACGGCTTCTAGGTGACTGTTAATGGCAACTTCTCTAGCTGCGATACCTCCTTGCAGAACAATGGCTACACCACCCGAAAGTCGGCTCGCCGGGGTACGGTCTCGCCGTACCACAGTGAAGCCTTTTAAAATTTTTTTTAAACGTTTTTCACCTAAGTTTGTTTCCTGCAAGCACAAGGCCACAGGAGAGGAGTTATTTAGCATGTCTTTGATGTCACCTAAGTTGCGCAAGAGTCCTCTACAATTCCAGTGGATAATAAAAGCCATTTTGAAGCTGAAAGGTAAAAAATGGGAATACGAATGAATAAGAAATAAGAAAGATGTTTGGTGGCATAGAGCTAAAGAAGGCTAATATAAAGGAGAAATAACGTTTAGGTTATCACTTTCTTAATTAGGGCAGTTATTGGGACTTTGTCCCGTTTTGCGCGCTCCAGAGAGTGCTTGTCCTTCGGCATCGACGACACCGGAGTTTTTGCGTCGACCTCCATCGCACTCTCCGAGGCACTGGAGGACCGAGAGTTGGGCGCCGGGACACGTGTCTCGGGCCTTGGGGTTCGATTGAGTTTAGGGCCCTGCGAGACTGGTGTCTGTGGGCCCTTCGAAGAGGATGGAGCAGCAGCACTGGCTGCTGCCACCACGGGGGCGAGAGGGGTCACTGCGAGACCACTGTGCGTAGGCTCGGAGGACTCCCGAGGCCTCTGTGACGCTGCCCCCACCTGCGTCACATCGGCATAACTTCTCGAAAGGTAAGACAATTGCTTTTGTGCTTCAAAAAACGAGATTTTTTCTTTAACAGTTAGGGCAATGACTTCCTTTTCTTTCTTCCAGCAAGGGCAAGACTGCGAGTACGCTGGATGGTCCCCTTTGCAGTTAACACAGTGTGGAGAAGAAGTGCAATTGTCAGATTGATGATCATTGGAACTGCATTTAGCACAGGTTGTTTGTCCTCGGGATGCGTGTGAAGCATGTCCAAACCTTTGACACTTGAAACATCGTCTGGGGTTCGGCATATGTGGTCCGACATTTACTTTTACATACCCTGCATTGAGAGAGGTAGGCATTTCGCTTGTTCCAAGGGTTAGTATAACATGTTTTGTGGGAATTTCTTGATCACTTCTGCGGATGACAATTCTTTGTACTTTGGTAACATTTTGTTCCTGGAAACCCTCCAGCAGTTCTTCATCGCTCAAGCCAAGAAAGTCTTCCTCGGATATCACACCCCTGCTTGTATTTAGTGTTCTATGGGCTGAAATTGTGACTGTGGCATCGCCAATAGTGGCAATTTCCAAGAGCTTTTATACTTGATCCTTGTCCTTTAGTTCTAGAAGGAGGTCCCTGCTAGACATTTTTGAGGCTTTATATGTCGGCCCAATTTTGTCTTTCAGGCACTTGGCCACTAGGAAAGGAGAGAGCTTTCTCACGGGTGTGTTGTTTCACTATGGACTACATGGCACTTGGGGAATGTTGGGACGCTGCTCCGAAAGGAGAACTGGAATGATGCTTCAGTGCGGCCTCGTTTGAGAGGCCGATCATAGACAACAGAAGTTTGCGCTGCCATAAGAAAATGTAGCGCCGACCGCCCACCGCGGAGCCTAACGAGGGGACGCGGCAGAGCTCGTACACAAGTCTGCACGACGCCAGTCGTACGCCGCTACTATAACCAAATATGGTTTACCCAAGGTAGGATAGCCACACACGGTTAACCCTTGCCGCCAGGGAGAATGGAAGTAAATGGAAGAGATTAGAAGACAGGAAAGGCCAAAAAGTGTGAGAGAGAGACGAAGATTGGAGAGAGAGTGACAGGAAAAGGTGACTACCGATTTCCCCCGGGTGGGTCAGTCCGGGGGTGCCGTCTACGTGAAGCCGAGGCCAAAGGGGTGTGTTGCCTCCGCCGAGGGGCTGTAAAAGTCCAAACACCCGGCATTGGCTCAACCCCCAGGATCCCCTTTTCCCCGGACACGGCTAAGCCGCGCGCGGTTAGACGCGGGAGAGTCCAACCCTCATGTGCTCGGGTACGTGGTGTTGCAACACACCAAACGCCTGCTTGTGCAGACGCCCCTGCGGGGCCAGATCAATTCTTCAAGCTGAACGCTTGTTGCGACCTTCAGTTTCCTGAACAATTTTTCCCAGATCAATTATAAGCGAAAAATTGTTCAGGAAACTGAAGGTCGCAACAAGCATAAGCATGAAGGTCGCAACAAGCAGACACCCAGCTCCTAACTTGGACCAAGGAAGGATTACACGTCATCGAAAAAGCTATCGTTCCAGTGAAGTTTAAGGAGCAGGACTTCAAACTGCCGTTTCTCGTTGTAAAGAACGAAGGTAGCACACTGCTTGGGCGTGACTGGTTCAAGGATTTGAATATCAGCATTACTGGACTTCACACCATCTGCCACAGTGCAGAAGTTGTTACCGAAAAATTCCCGGTTGTTTTCGGCGAAACCTTTCCCGGTGCAGCTATACCGCCAGTACACATCGAGCTGAAACACGACGCCCAACCAAAGTTTCTTAAATGTCGCAGCATTCCTTTTGCTCTCAAGGATGATGTTATCAACGAGCTGGATAAATTAGAGTGTCAAGGTGTTCTGCAACCAACCCAGTATGCGGAATGGGCCACTCCTGTCGTTATTGTGCGAAAAAAGAATGGTTCGCTGAGAATCTGCGGTGACTACCGAAGCGCAGTCAACCAAGCGGTAAGGAACAACGTTTACTCCTTACCTACTAGCAAAGAACTTTTCGCAAGGCTAGGAAGAGGCCGTATTTTTTCAAAAATTGACTTGACGCAGGCGTACCAGCAACTTTCTGTGGATGATTCTTCAGCAGATGTTCTCACGATCAACACAGTAAAGGGCCTTTACAGAGTGCGACGTTTGCCTTTCGGTGTGTCTGTGGCACCTGGATTATTTCAAAGAACAATGGATACATTGCTTGCAGGTTTACCACAAGTTGCGGCCTACCTCGACGACATTCTTGTGGTCCAAAGTGGGTATCCGCGCACGTGCTAAGGTGTTTAGGCCACGTCATGTACAAAGTGCAGACTGCGGACGGGTCGATACACAAACGTCATCGGGACCACGTGCGCAGAGCATGGAAAACTACTCCACCAGACATCACTGACCCTCAATTCATATTTCCAGCAACGCCAGCTATAAGGCCAGCAGCTACCGGGCTGACATTGACTGTACCGGATACAGCGCAAGCGTGCCACCGCTCTACTCATGCACGACGACCTGTGCTCCGTTATGGCATCGACTGCTAGGGGGAAGGGATGTGATAACGGCATGAACTGAATGAACCAGTCTGTACTGCGCATGTTCAGCAATAGTACCACTACAAGCAAGTCAGTGATAAGCCACCCACCTCGCCTACATATACTCCTGTGTTTTGTGCAATAAAGATTCTTGCAAAGGCTGCTGCGGCCTCTACACGTCGGTTACTACAGCCCATAAAACCCGCTTCAGATGCACAGCCATCAGTGCACCTTGCGCGCGCCATATTGCGCCCGATCTGTGTATTTGTCAACAGGTATGAGCACAGATCATAAGTCAGCTTCTCGCAACGGCATGCCACCTGACATCCTCACCGGCTAGGCCCAATCAGCGCTGCCTCGTCGGGAGCAGACTGCCAATGTCGTGATTTGGTGCAGAATCAAAATGCTTTGCAGTGACTGTACAGTACTTTGAAAGTGGAGAAACCACCTTGCCAACGAAAATTGGCAAAATGGACACTCTGCTGCTTGGTGTACATGTTTTGCACATGCACAGCCTTTGAAAAATGCTCCAACCATCGGTCGCGAGAGAGACTTTCCAAAACTATCACGAGACTGCGTTTTACCTCCTTTTTTTGTGTTGTACAAGTCCGGAATGATCACAGAGTTGTCCGGCACGGCAAAATTTCACATGTTGAGACACCCAGGCCCCTTGAACAATGCGACAGGGATCCACAGTACGTCTGATGAATTACAGTAGAACCTCGCTGATACGTTCCCGCTTAGCACGATTTCGCGGCTCCTACGTTCGCAATCGCGAAAAATAAAAATAACCCCATAGACGAATGTGTTAATACGTTCCGGTTAATACGTTCCCGGAAAATATGATTATTTGGCAGCAACGTTCAGCATTGCAGCAAACTGCGGTTGCATGATACGTTCTGCAGTGAAAAATTATCATTCAGGTGTGCAAAAAGACTGCTCTCATGTGCTTGTGAACCGCTAAGTGGCAGACAGCCACCATGCGGCTTCTGTGCAGTGCTCAATCCCCCCCTCCGCGACTTCTCTGCATTGCTCGTTCGACCGAAGTGACGAAGCGTGGCAGCAGCAGTGAGCGAATTGACCTTTGCACCACCTTGCCCCTCGCTTCAACGCGAACTACTAAGTGGCAAAAGCAGGCGGACGCCATGCACGCGCGCAGCGCTACCACTCGCCGAGATTGTAGCGGAGGTGGTGGCGGACGAGGCGCCTGAAGACGGTGGCGAGAACAAAGGCTTGCGCCCACCAGCTACCTTCTGTGAAGGCTGGCCTGGAAGCCTTACAAAGCTTCTTTCGCACGAAAGACAACGAAAATGCAAACAAGGGTCTGCAATGTGCGCAAAAGGAGTTGTTCCTGTTCAAGAATGCGATGCACGAGCAGAAAATAGTCGAATCTCGATAATTTGAACTCGAAGGGGCCTGAAAATTTGTACGAATTAAAAGAAGGACCTATTTTTGATGTATTTGTGCACCATGGCGCTACGTACGAACGGTGCGAGTCGTGAAATATCGCGGTGCGCAAACACGTAGCGAGCGAGGGCCCTGAAACTGCCCACGCCGGCCAACGCTCGCATTCCGATAGTGCCTCTTCCTCCCAATAACGGCAGTGAACTAAACTTCAGGGAGCAGGCCGTGCCGGCATGGTGACGCGCGCGGAGACCGTCGAAGGTGAGGGAGGATGGTCGTAGGGAAGCACCGGCAACCCCGTCGCTTCGGTGGCTCCCCTCGCCCTCCCTCTCAACTCCCTCCCCTTCGACTGTCTCCGTGCGCACCTGCTGGCTCGGTGCCAGCTTAGCCCGCTCCCCTAGCTTCGTTTTCTGCCGTTGAAGTGAGCGTTGACCCACGTGGGCTGTTTCGTTGGCCAGACTAGGCCTCTGTGTTGCTTTCCTCTGCGCCGCAGCCGCTGCGTTGGCTGAGACGTCGGTACGTACACGCGTGTTCCGGCGCGACGCTGAAACGGCGACCTTACCATTTGAGAGAGGAAATTTTCACCGCGGTATTTTTAAATTTTTTTATTTCTCCGCGCGGCGTTGAGGGGTCTCTCCTAAGCTTTTGCTTTATGGCGGTGTCAGAGCATTGCCAGTTAGAGGCACCTCCACGTGATTTGCCGTGCTGCTGAGAGCATTGTCGGTGCGCGGTTATGTTTGATTTAACCGTCGCAAATGCTTTTGCATTCGAATTACCGAGCGTTCTCACCCATTAGAATACACATAACTTTGACGGGACCACAGCGTCAGTTCGAATTAACGAGATTCGACTGTAACTATGTTTTGCAAGAAATAAATGTTTTCTGCCCTTGCACCTCAATATGGGCTTGTCAGCTTCAATCTTTACTGGATTCAGATCGTACATTTTCCCGGATCGTACATTTATTCGCGTATTTTTTGAAAACGTATGAATGAGGTTCTACTGTAGTACGCATGATGTGTGCTTTCGGAGCAGTCGCCTTCATCTTAGGCGCAACGCTTTCGGCCACCGATGGTTGCACAATCAGTTTGCTCACTTCTCGACTTTGGCCGACTTTTGGTTCTTCAGCATTTGTCCTAGAATGTCTGGATGCCACTTTATGTGCCGCTAGAGTTGTCATACCTGTAGATGTTTGTAGCACAGCCTTGCATCACTAACAGCGAACATTGTTGCCCAGGGGGGGAGGGATTTCGAGGAAGTGTTTCCATTTCAGATATCCAGTCATGGCAGTGCGTTAGTCATGATGTTGCAGAAGAAGTACGGAGAAGGCACAATTCTATGTTTGCAGTTCAAAGCAGAACTTCTGTCACTGCTCTAGACTTGAGGTTTCATATTGGCTGCTCGACTTGGCTTAGCTGGCCTGATGGCTCGCCGGCACTGCTGCCACCTCGATGCGGCTGCCACCATGGTCGTGTGACATTCGCAGGTTCAAAATGTGCGCAGTGCGTTTAGAGAACATGAACTTTTCATGCAGTACAATCTCTTACCTACAGAGGCGAAAACTACTAAAAGAATGAACCCCCACCAGGGTTATTTGATTTTAGCAAATACATCAGCAACCTATTTTCTGAATGCCCGATATTTCGGACATGCCCAGTAATTCGGACGCCTTCACGGCACCGCCACATACCCCTTAGAGTCAACGTATAAGAGCGTATGAAATTTCGGACGCAAACAACCTTTGCCGTTCAATTTTCCAGGACTTTTTGCCGTGACTGCAGGTCCGAAACGGCAATAATCGAAGCCACCACCACCGCCATTTTGTTTATCTCGCCGCTTAGAACCACCACTTTCGCACGCAGATCCACTGGCAGCCGCAGCTGTAGCCGTAGCCACTGGCAGCTAGACCTAGCCACTGCAACGTTCACTACCACGCTTCTTGCAGTTCGGTGCCGTATTTTTCATTAAAACAATTAGCCGCTGTTAGCAATGGCACCAACTCCGCCTTTGTAATCCTCACCAATGGCTTCAAAACAGGGAAAGCACGGCGCGTTGCATAATGCCAATCCTCGAAAGTCAGCTTCACATCAATACAGGAATTTACGCAGTGAAGCCTATGCAAAGTATTGCTGTAAAGCATACTAAGGGACAATAAGTATTCCTTAATTATACACGCGTGCACTCGACGTCTCCTATCACAGTAAGAGCACTAATACGCCTAATAAGTGCACAGGCAGGCGTTCAGAGCTATTTTGGACATGCCTGTGGTGATTTTTGCCCTTGGGGGCAGTAAAAGGCAAGCATTCATTTTTTTCAGACTGCCCTACTTTTCGGGATTTTTCGCGGTTCCTAAGGAGTCCGAAAAATCGAATGTTGACGGTATTTCTACATTTTCGCATATTATTCTAATCGAAATGAATACCGAATAGCCTTTTATTCTATCAAATATTCCAAATGACCAAATATTCGCACAGGACTAGTGTTTATACACAATTTTATTATAACAAAATTTTCCAGCCGCACGAAGGAATACCATGGGCAATAAATGGAAACTGCCGCACACGCAGACGGTCAACTGGTTAAATTGTATGCGGCTGCTTGCAAACGCACCTCTCAAATCCCATGCCGCATGAGAGAGCGCTCGCTGAAGCGGAGCAGCAAGATGCTCTCCGGGGTAATGTTCCATATGAAGTCCACGTACGACAACATCCTATCGTGCCCCGAAAAGGGTGGTGGCTTGATGGGTGCAATCTTCCCACACAAGTGGGAGAGGCTGTATTGGCCAATTCGTCACGTTGAGAACATATTGCAGCAGTAATCAACTTGTATCGATCTCGAAGGCACAAGCGTTGCTCTATTATTTGCAAAAACACGATCTGAAAGTTTGACAAGGTGACAATATATCCAATTAAAATATACTTAGAACCTTTTGAGCCTAGACTTCACTTTTTTTGTCTTTTACGTACACTGCCATTGTTATCTTATATAAAGGCATTAATTTTTGCCATGCAGCCCTACAGGAATTTTGTACCATTTGATGTATTGAATGTCATAACATTCAAATGGCATTAAATTGTTATTATTCAGCATAAGTACTATGTACCCCATTTTAGTACAAAATAAACCACGGTGACCATTCGTCAGACATCTCACGAGGTAATCCAGCAGCTCTCTAAGCAAAATGCCCACTCAAAGCTGTCTTTTTCACAAGCATTCCCACTTTTCCTTCAAGAGGATTACAAGAAACTACGACCGAAAAAACCCGTACATCTCAGCAGAGACTTGCGGAATAAAGTGTCCTTATTCACGTGGACATTGGTAAAGCAGGCAATGCCGTTACTTTTTTTGTTTTCTTTTTGCTTCCAGACAAATACTTACGAAAAGGTGGATCACGCAGACTTGTGGTTGAACTGTGCGTGGAAACCCACGACGCATCCAGGATGCAACAATCTGCCGCCTCCTGCAACAAACAGAAAAGAAGACTATTTTTAGAAAATAAACAGTAAACCGCAGCTCAATGGCACCGCAACGCCAGCTGATGCAATGACATTCAAGTAACACCGTCCTTTCTTTCACTAAGTCAAGTTTGAGCTTGGTTCATATTCCGAGTCAGAATAACCATAACTTTATTCAACAGTTGAAGGTCCCGTGTGAGCAGCCATCTTAAAGCGGCCACGCTCTGGGAAAGAAGCACTTTCATTTATTCAAACTTGACCAGACAAAGGGAAGAGAGCAACACAAGAAAGACTCAGCAGAGGGCAGAGCCATCCAAAAGAAAGCACACCAATGAAAGGAGCACTCTCGTTGCTGGACAGAAGGTGCACCGTAGCAACAACACCACAAGACAGGAAAAAAAAGAAAAAAAAAAGCCTTTTATAAAATTGGCATGGCAGCAGTCGTGTGCGCGAGCCCGACAACCGATTAAAAGGTTCAACTCGTCGCACTTTTTTGCTGCACGTACTGCTTGTGACAAGTTTACCACTGCTATCTGCCACGAGCAGTCCAGACTGCCATCCTTGCGCACGCCCTGTGCAGAATATCGTTGTCTGTGTGGACATCTTCTGATCAATGATTTGCTGCAGTACTGCGACGTCAACGATGTTTTGACTATAAATACTTGGACACTGCAGAGGATGGCAGCAGTGGTGTGAGCAGGACGACTGAATACTACAAGGCTCAACTCATTGCACTTTATTGCCGAACGTTGCCCAGGTGAAAATTTCCAACTGGGATCCAACTGGGATCAGCTGGGATGAACTGGTTCCTGCTGGAAACCAACTGGTCCCAGTTACACACCAACTGGTTCCAGTTGGAAAGCAACTGGGTAGCAACTAGTTTCAGTTGGAATCCAACTGGAACAATTTCCAGTTATACTGAGAGTGACTGGACCCAGTTGGGATCCAACTGGAACTTTGACCAGTTGTACTGGAACCAACTGGTTCCAGTAGGAGGGAACTGGAACTTTGACCAGTTGTACTGGAATCAACTGGTTCCAGTTGGATTCCAATTGGAACTTGACCAGTTGTATGAGTAGCAACTGGAACCAACTTAAACATTGGCCACTTGTACTGGTAGCAACTGGTTCTAGTTGGATTCCAACTGGAACTTTGACCAGCTGTATCAGTAGCAACTGGAACCAACTTAAACATTGGATAGTTGTACTGGTAGCAATTGGTTCCAGTTTGGATCCAAATGAAATGGTGACCAGAAGTTTAACTGAAAGCAAGCAACATGCAGTGCTTGCTAAGACAGCAGCAGCTAGTCCTACTGATACTGAGCAATTAAGTTTGGAAACTGAAACTTAAATTTAGTTGGAAAAAAAATTTAAGTTTCAGTTTCCAAACTTAATTGCTCAATTTAGTTGGAAGAAGCCCTGTGTATGGCTGATCATTATAAACACAGGCGGACTTACTTAAAGCCCCCCATGACATGCCATTTGCGCTTTCAATTGGAGAGCAATATTAATTCACTTCGGAGACATTACAACTGGATGCAACTGTTTTATTATTGCGATAGCAATTATATGGACACTCAAAAGCAGATTTCTGCCGTCGGGGTCGCCGTCGCCGTGAGGTTTCGTATGACGTCATTTGGAGAAGAAATCGTCGCCGCACGCCGAACGCTGCATGTGCGAGTGAAAGGGCGCGAGGGGCGCGTCTTTCACGCGGAGTGAACGCACGGCGGAGAACAAACGCGCGTTCTGCGCCGTGCTCGCTTAAGGGCTGCAGAAGTAGGCGTCTCTGTTCTCCTTCACAATCACCATGTATGTAGAGCAAACGCGCCTTCTTCCGACGAGCGAGAGGCCGTGGGAGAGGGGGAGGGAAGAGAGGCGACGTTTAGCTGCGGCACGCAGTGCCTATTTATATCAGAGGCTCAGGCAACAGTCACCAACGCCGCACGCATTTTGAGCGAACGCGGGCAAAACGCCGATGGCGTCGACACCAGTTCTGCGTGTTGCCGATGCTGCTGCATGTCCAAGTTTATACAGCTGATAAAGCTAATATCATTACTCCGTATAGCTCTCTACAAGTTTGCTATCGCAATTGATGCTTCGCCTTTCAGGTGAAACTGCGACAACTTTTTTGTAGGTGAAAAGACCACATAAAAAAACAAATGTGATGCATGCACTAGTTGTACAGCTGGACAAAATGCACTTGCTTGCAATAAATATGAAGCAAAATAAGTCGGGCAGGAAAACAATGGCAAATTTCAACAAATGGCTTTTGTTCGATGCAAGGTTTGTTAATTTTTTTTCTGGTGCCCTGATGACCCAGATGGCACAGACTATGTTGCAGTCAGTTTAACACATAATTACAAGGTTGATATAGTGAATAAAGCATGCACTAATCAGGTTAGAAGGAAATGGCACCAAATAAACATTCAAATGCCTTGAGAAAAGTGTTAAATGGCATTGAAATATGATGAACAAGGTTATTACACAACTTTCTTTTCTATTTCATTACTGTATAAACGTATGTAATATGCGCACAAGTGAAGTGAGACATCATGGCTAAACATTACATAAGCGGCTAGTAAATAAGAATACAAAGAAAGGTACATAACTTTTAGTTGGCATCACGTTCCAAAAGCCTAAGTAATTTGGGACAAGGGGACAATGTGCTGCGACATGAAAGTCACATCTTGCATTTATCGATATTAAGGGCCACGGTTCACTTGGCATTAATAATGTTTTCTTCGACAAATGCTTCTGGGACCTATTGTAACACACAAAATTCTGTTGTAGCAATTATACTGCACGAAATTCATAACCTTAGCTTTAACAGCTCGTCCTTATACCAGTTAGTTTTCGAGCTCACTCATCAATATCTACCGAGCTTTCAAGGAAGTTTTCTAGCACACTGATAACTGCTGCAAAGTTAGGTTTAGTGTAATTATATATTTGAATGTTATTATGAAGTTTACAGCAAAACTACATTGTAGTGCGCAGTAACCAGTGATTTCTGATTCTTTGGCAAAAAATTAATATCTGTTATCTTGGATAGTAGTTAGGTGCAATATACTTGTTGCAGTTGCAGCACTTATGTTACACCCTGTCTATGTTAAGGCATCATGAAGATAATTCAGCAAAAGCTGGTATATGGAGGCCAGTAGCATGTAGAAAGAACAAGTGATCAATGACATATGCAAAGCCTTTCGCACTACTTTTACAAAATAGGTTTTGTCCCTAAAATCTATATATATACATGGCAAAGCCCCTGGGAGTATTTCTACAAGGTTCTTCTGGGCCAGCTGGTGTGCTTTGAAGATATGTGCAGTCATTAACGTTGGGGTTATTACAAATTTCTTGCAGATTGCAAAATACCTTAGGGTAGCTGATCTGTCCTTAAAGGACACTATATGCTCAATCTTTACAAGCAAACCTGAAGCGGTCATGAGAGCTGTGGAATCAGTCTTGTGTGGCCTGCTGTACTGCTCACAGTGGAACACATACCCACAGACTTCAACTCTGTCGTGTTCAGCAATAGGCCCAGTTAAAATGTCATGAAGCTTAGATTTAACAAAGCCAAGGACTGGTTCATGCAATTCTCGTGGTTTACCTAAGTGCAGCACTGTGTTCTTGCACGAGGCTTTCTTAGCTTTTAACATGAAGTTTTGTGTTTGCGTGGTGGTCAATGCTTTCAGTTTTTTGCTGCTGCTACTCATCGGCAAACGTTTCACAATTTGCAACGAAACACCTTTGGCTGATGTCACTAGCTCTTTCAGCTTACCAAGGTTAGTTTCAAATGCAAAGCATGAATGTGCCCAGAGCGGTCCCTGAAGAACTACACTTTTTGGCAAGTGCATAATTTGATGCATATTAAAGGTCATCTGCTTCTTGCTGTACAGAAACTGTGTCTACAACAAATCTCGCAAGGCAATGTGCTTTCCATGACATCTCTTGAAGACACACTGTCCTTCAGCAAGAGGCAAGTGCCTTTTACAAAAAGTGAGAAGTGTTTAAAATATTCTGATGGCAAAATTCCCTGAAGGCATGGGAGTGAAAAATACAAAAGCCACTGCTGCCATTCTGTGGCTTTCCAATACTTTCTCAAAGCCAAAGAACGCTGAAGGCGAACAAAGCAGAGTGGTGGCTTTAGACTTTGGAGGCGGTTGTCCAGCACTTCAAAAACATGTGGTGTCCCAAATAATATGGCTCATTGACATCTGTTAGCCACAGATCAGTGAGCTGCCGAGTCACACCAAGCAACATGCAGTGCATGTAATCAGCAGTAAAACCACAAATTATATCAAAGTGTCTCAGGTTGATGAGAGGAGACGGCCCTTTGATGCCACTGATCGATGTTCCAGATGATGCAGCTTGAGCCATTTGTTGAAGTGTCAAGTCATGCGTCCGTTCTTTGGGAATGCTGTGTGCTGGGTACTTGATGGTTCCTACACACATGTACATAACCACACAAATTAACCATACCACACAATAGACTGCAGTACTTTTGATGCAATCAATCTTTCTCTGTTTTGACTGTTTCCTGTTCTCGCCATGATTCTTCCCGACCAGAGGAGATTTCGTCAGGCCTTAGACTTAATCAAGGTTTCACTGCAACTGAAAAGACAGCAAGATTTCAGTAAAATATGCTCTATGTTTAGAGGACTGTAAAAGTAAATGTTTACGAAATTACATCAACATAGTATATTGACACGTATACATGTTTATCTTTCACTGGTGGCCGCTTTCCACCAGCTAACAAATGTTAAACGTTATCGCTCGGCGCAGGACGCGACTGTGTCAGAGGTTTCTAGAACGTTATCAATGCTTCTTTCTGTTGCCTGTTTTCACAGACGCTTATGTTATCTGATTGTGTGACCGACGCGAATTGTCTAGAACTTTCTGGAAGACACGTGGGCATCAGGGATTAATCTAGAACCTTCGATGACTCAGGTATAAAAGACGACGCGTTTCGCCGCTGATCAGATTTCGACGACCGCCGACTGTGTTCGCCGCTTTCGTTGTGCTTCGAGTGTAGCTTGCTTTTGTGGGCGCAGGTTCGCCCAATAAAGAATTAGTTTCGTCATACACAGTTTTATGACTGTTTACTTCAGCGTCACTACTACGTGACAATATTACACATCAAACTACAATGTACCACTATATGAGGTCTGTTTGATTCGCCTGCACCACCTGAACCAGTTACGAGGTTCTGTACCTCAATTGCCATTTGTTTCAACATAGTAGCGACGGCGACTTCTGAACCATGCCGAGAAAGATGCTGGGTTGGTTCTCGCTTTTTCTGCATCCTCCCTACTTACGGTACCACGTTAGTGCAAACATGCAGGTACGAAGCAGACAATGCAGCACACGGGCACAAGCACCACTCAAACCCTGCTCAGATGCATCTGCTGTGTCTATGCAACGCTGGGTTTGTTGTTACTCATCAATTGCAATGCGATTTTGGATTAAACAACATAATGTCTATGAATTGTCAGCGCAGGTGATTCACTTGTGTATTTATTGCACTCTAAAGCCAAGGAACAAAATTGCAGGGGAATAGATAGATAGATAAACTTTATTCAAATATAGTTTTGTCTTGCCCCAATGGGGCATCGCTAATGGTCGGGGGCCCCTAGTCCAGGGCTCCGCTGGCTCTTGCCATCTTCCTGCTCTCTGGATCAGCTTGAGCTGGTCGTCGAGGGCCGAGCTGGACAGCAGTGCCTCCCATTCTCCCCTCGTGGTGTTCGTGTCATGGTGTTCTATGTTGTGTAGCGTGCACTCCCACGTAATGTGGTATAGGGTTGGTGTGGCCCCACACCACGTGCATTCGTCCCTGTAGCTGTGGGGTGCAGGCGATGTAATATGTGTTAGGTTCGTGTAAGTGCCTGTCTGGAGCCTACGCCAGGCAGCGGCATCCTCCGTCTTTAGTATTCGATGGGGTGGGGGATATCGCAAGCGACTCCCTCTGTGGTAGTTCAGGATTGCTGAATACTCGGGGTCAACTGGGTCAGGGTCTCTGCAGTCGGCGTGATGAGTGCTCGGTTATATGCAAATTCTCGAGCTGCTCTGTCGGCATACAGGGTTACCCGTGATGGCAGCGGACCCGGTATCCAAATGATGGTTATGATGGTGTTGTCGTCAGTGTCCTCCTTAGTATTTGGGCTAGGACTTTGTGCCGCAGGTCTTGCGATTCTTCCCTGTAGGAAGTTGCGGCAGGCCTGCTGGGAGTCCGTGAGGATCGTCAGTGGTTTTTTTGCGTGTTCACCTTCGCGGATGGCTAACGCGATGGCCAGTTCTTCCGCTTCCGTGATCGTGCAGGGGCGGGTCGATGCACTGGAGGTGACGTGGCCTCGGCGGTCGCATACCACTGCCACTGCGCCCTTTTATTCGTTCCGTACATAGCGGCGTCCGTAAAACGGGCCGTGGTATCGAACCTGAATGTTTTCTCTATGTATTGGGCCCTTGCTTTCCTCCTTCCGGAGTGTAGGTTAGGGTCCATGTTGCGTGGTATTGGGCAATGTGATACCTGTCTTGGACGTGACGAGGTATCGTGCAGGTTTCTTGGGTTCGGTTGTGGCTTTGAAGCCCAAAGTTTGTAGGACTGCCGGCCCGTGTGAGTCCGCGCAAGTCTCTGTTGTTGTGAGACGTGAAGGGCTTCTGTGAGTTCGCTGAGGGTGTGGTGTAACCCCAGCGCCAATAATTTCTCAGTCGATGTACTCATCGGCAGGCGGAGAGCGGTCTTGAAAGCCATCCTCAAGAGCGTGGTCGGCCTGTTTCGTCTCGGATTGTGTGAGATGGTATAGGGCAGGCTGTATGTGATTCTGCTCACCACCAGGCTTTTGACCAGTCGGAGTGTGTCCCCCTTCCTTCATGCCTCTATTCTTCGATGTTACACGGGATATCATGCGCGATATCGCCTTGACACTGGTTTTGAGGAGCGTAAGGGTGTGTGTAGCACGCTGGTTAGACTGCAGCCACATGCCCAACACATCACCCACGTTTGCGTTTGTAGCGTTTTGCTTGCACTGATGAAACTCGGCTGCACCATTTCCGACATTCTTAAGCCTTGCCAGGAACTGGTTCGCATTGGTGCCGACGAATCTAACAAACTTATGAAACTGCACCCACATTCCTTCAAAATTATTTGTGTTAAATTGAATGTCATGTTGATGACAGTGCACTTAAATTGAATTTTTGATAAGAGGAACTAATTTCCACAGTATATTTGTCTTAAATGAAGTCTATACATGCCACAGAGAAAGAAAGGCACCTAAATTAAACGAATGCAAGTTTGGCACAATGCACGGACAGGTTTAAAGAGATGGATGAAGCGAGAGGAAAACGATGAAAACAAGGATAGTCACAAAAATTTTTGCACCATCTACAGTCTCCCCTGGGTGAAGACACCACCCACAACCATGGTAGCCATTGAACTGGATAATGTTCTGGAGGAGTGCTCTTGCCAGCGCATCAGCAGTACAACTCACACAGTAGACCTGAAATTATAAAGCAAGAGGTGTAATTAAAATATTACGAAGTAGTTTAAATGCACACATCTGCCTCAGCTCAATTACCTTGGAGTGAATGCTTTGTGACCCAGCTTTCCATGTGAATCCGGCCGTTTCAAGCTGAATCATCTGCTCCACGAATGACTTTACGAACAGAGTCATGTCAGCATGGGACTGTCCATACCACAAAGCTGGTATCAGAACATTCTTGTTACGCAGATGTGGTGGCAACTCATTTATAGTCACTTAAATAGGCCAAATCCAATACTTGGATGACTTGAAAATCAGTGCCCCATCTACATTGAGCAGAAGTGTAAGGTCGTGGCAAGAAATCTTCACCCTAATGTCTTTATACATCTGACCGTCAGTCAAATCGGACATTTGGCTGTTATCTCTGTTCTCAGCAATGTCTTCAAGTTGGCTGGAAAGGGCAGCTGCCACAGATGTATCAGCAAGGAGAGATCCGAGTTGCTCTTCGAGTGGCAACGTAAAAGTGGCCATCGCGGAGCATTTTGTGGCCACTGTAATTTTTATGACAAACTGAACAGCAGCCCTCAATGCTGTTTCTTTCTTGGAGTTTTCCCGAAGTTTCAGCCAGCGGCGTCAAGCATTCTGCGCAGTAGAAGTGAAATCTCGCGGCTTCGACACCTGCACCAACATACTTCTTGAAAAGATATTTGGTTGCAGGAACGTCGTTCCTGTCAAGAACGTACGTGATCAGCTTCTGGAGAGCTTCCACGCCATTCCAGGGAAGCCCAAACTCTATCGCGAAATTGACTGTTAAAGCAAGCAGGTCTTGCGGCAGGAGACTGTTGCGTGCGTCGACTTCATGGTCACCATCAACTTCTGCAGAAGCTGTTTCGGTACCGCTCTGGTCACCAGAGCAGAAGAGCTGATCTGTTCCATTGGCAGCATCACCAGACATTGTATCGGAAAACTGGCAAAACAGTTCATCTTCCATCTGACCATCATCGCCAAATTCTGCTGCACGGCCGTTTGTGTCAAGGGAGTGAAGGGGCGTTGTGTCACAGTTGGGCTGCTGTGGTAGTGGCGTAGCAGTTGACACCGATACAGCAGCCGCACTTTGTGCACCTGTCACTAGCGGGTCACATGAAGGAGTTCCCATCAAACGATATCTCGTTGTCTTCGGGAAATCCGTGACACCGCTGTTCCCACCGCAGTCAAGGTAGGATTTTCTCCGCTTCATCTTCGACACGTGAGGCTTCACACAGTGCAATACAACAAAATCGTTTTCACGCGGAAATACTGCGTAGAATAAATATATACACAGCCGCTCAATTTAACTCACTGTTCGTTAGTGCGAACCACCACAGAATAAAGTGCGAACCACAATCTGATTGAAACAAATTTAGTACAAGCAACGATGCACGCACATGCAACGTAATGCCGATGACGATGGCGGCAGCCTGTACAGTCACAGAACACCCATACGCATGCCAGACCGTCGCCCTCATTTCCCAAATCTACAATAAAACTCTTGCCAGAGAGAAGAGAAAAAAAGGCGAGATGCTAAATAGGTATAATGCACATTTAATTATTATGAATGTATAGTTCCCCTGACGTACTGAGCCCGTTTGCTTAGCAAAAAAAAAATAATAATGTTTGCGCGTAGTTTTCTTTGGTGTCATTATATAAAATTAGCCTAAGTCAGCTTTGTATGTCGGTGTGTAGACTCCTGAAATAATTAAAGAAGTCCTTGAAAAGAATATGGCCTCGAAGTAATTTGGTTGGGGAAGGTGATATGGACATCGCGATCATCAGCGCCAGTGCTAGGCACGTTTTCCATGCGTTTTCTTGTCTGCTGCTGATCGTTTGTCTATTATTCCTTTTTTGTTGCTCGTCGTTTAGTTTATTATATATAGCTCAGCTTTTGTCCTACGTTTTAATTGTCGTTTGCTTTCTGAATTTTATTTAGCCTCCATTCATTTTTTTCTATCTTTTTTGTATTGAGTTAGTGTTAGTGTTAATGTGTTTGCACTTGTACGGTTTGTACATGAAGACGATAACCGGCTACATATCGTGCCAGTCGATGACATAGAAAAGTTTAATCCCAGTGATGATGCAGATTTTGACAACCGACTCCTATATTCTGTCATGTGGCGGGACGACGTGAATGAGGAAAATACAGGTACCTACAGTGGGCAAATCCTGATGCTGGACCGTAAGTAGCTCTTTCTCTCGTTTATTTATGAGGTGTTCCTGTATATATTTCTGTGGCAATTGCAAAAATTCTGAAGTTGCTCGCAACATTCGCATATCTGGTAACCGTGTTTTGTGAACAGAACCATTTCAGGACGTCACCAATTACAAAACGTGACACTCGCGCATATAGACAGCGTGTTGAATTATTGTAGATTATTTTGCTTTTAAGTAGCGCCCATTCATTTAATGGTGACGATCGCTCTTGATGCCGGAATGTAGGACCAGTAAACTAGAAAAAAATGCTACGCAGTTCTCGAAAATATATGTACATCAAGATATGCGAAAATATATGACAGAATATCTATACTAATATCTATAATTTTGTATCTGCACTAAGTATTCAATAAACTTCAATAAACTTCAGAAAAGCAGACGTGTGTGCAAATAAAAATAGTAACAGTAAAACTGTGACAGATGGGAAGTTATTGATCGTTATAGAGTTAGGGTAATATTATGCAGGTGCAATACATATTCACTCATATTGCTCGTTAAATATAAATATTACACCACTGGACTGCAACTGCTTTCACAAACTTCTTAAAGCATGTTCTCTTGGCTACTAGGAGGTTAAGTGAAACTTTTTAGGAATGCAAGAAGCATAATGCTCGGTTTCTTTCGTTAAAGGCACACGAGACGGTTTGGAAAAGTGTCAAGCCAGAAAGAGGGTGCATATTCCGAAACTTTATGTGGAGGATGAATCAACTAATGAAGAAGAAGACAGAAAGAAAGAAAGGTAATGATTTTTTACGAGCTGTCGCGAGAGTCTAAGTCAAATACATCAACAAAGTATATATAGTATGCATTGTTTGCACATTTTGTTTAGCCTAAATTATATTTGTACTCCTGCATAAACATATATGAGCCTTTGGATAGTATTGCACATTACATTGAACTAAGTGCGGCTCCATCTAGTTTCCCACGAGATTAGTATGCATGCCTTCTTTTTTCTGTCTGTAGAGGCGCAAGCATCATCATCATGCAGCAAGGACAACTGCATATGAGCAGATACTGCAGTCGAATGTAAAGGCGGCACTGAATAACAATTGTGTGCCAACAAGCCGAGCTGGAGAAAAAATGGCAAGCATAACTTGAATTTAATAGATAGCTGATATGTCTTGCAAGGCTGACAGTTATCTTGCCTGCAGGGTGCAAAGCGGACACAAAGTCCGTCAAGTTCATCTGGTGAAAGTGACTCACTGTGTTCTAGAAGCGAGTTGCTTAAAGCTATTAAAGAAAAGAAAATGTGGAAACAAAGGGCCATGGATCTGGGAGATCAAAGCAGAAAACTGCTGGAGCAGACTTATTCATTACAGCGCTGCCTGCAGTCAGTGATATTTAATTGTAAGTATTCCTAACTATGGGGGGGGAAGGGTGGGGGGGTTGTGCTGGTGTTCAATTTAGAATTGTAAGGAATGTACACTTCACAATCACAAGTGTATAAAAGATATAAATCATGCGTTTTAATTGTTTTAGTGGAAGCAAGATTTCAACGTTGCAAATCTGGCATGAGAACTCCTACACACTCAGAAAGGGCCCAAACGCCAGTTGACGGGGACGTCGAGAGATGTGGTAAGCTGGGCATGGCACAAGCAATGCAGCTATTCAAAGGGACGTTCATCTTTGATGACAAACGCAAGTGAAATATATGCATCCTTTTTGTAAATTCTTCATGCAGATTTGCCAACCAGTCCAGCAGTACAGCAGCATGTCCCATATGCTGAACCAGCTTCATCAGAGCCTGCCCAGACAGAAGGTGATTTTATACAGCATAGAAGTTTAGCAAATTTCAGAACATGGGGGGTAATGCTTTGAATTCCCATAATCTGACCCCTGTCTATGCCACTGTGTGCTTGTGTTATTCACAGTAAATGACATTGCTTTAATGTGGCTTCATGTGCTTATTCAGACTTTGCTATCATGACTGGTGGTGTGAACGAGCACTAAATTTCTAGTAAATGGTTCATTTGAAACCGAGGATGCGCATGCGCCTTCACAAATGCCACGGACAGTGGTAAGAATTTTTGTGTTGATACATGCACATGTTTTCATGAGAAAACGGGCACAGTATCGTAGCGCATACATACCATGACCCATTAAAAAAACTTTGTTTCCTGGCAGAGGGAGGGACAAAGGGCACCAAAAGTTGCAGTCAATAGTTCTACAGTTATTATTGTTGTTTCTTTGACTTTGCCTCAACAAAACCAAGCTCCTTCGAAGAAAAAAGTGGTTCGCAACCACACGTACAACCCAACACCAGACACTTATTGCATCCTTTCTTGTCATTATAACACTCTTAATGTAGCCTTCAGGCACTGGTCCATCTGGCTCACATTGCTAAACGACTGCATCCTTGCAATTCACATAAGGCATTAAGTAGCATTTTTTTTTCAAGCATACATATGTTTCGTCTAGTTGTGGACTATCTTGCAAAGTGTTTCTGACTTGAATGGAACCAAACAGCTACTTTAACTGTGCAAATCTGCTAGCCTTTTCAAGTCAGCATTCTGGGCAGCACTGTTGCTGTTGTGCTGTACTTTCATAAAATCTTGCACAATTTTAAAGGCCTGGCAGAATGTGTTAGTTTTTTCAGTCCCAAGAAGGTTTGAAGCAATATGTAAGAGAGTAGTCTACTACCAGATAGGATGTTCATATTCTTGCAAAGAATTGGATTTAATGCTTTTTGTGGATTGCAAAGAAGCAGTTTAGCGGATACCACAGTTCTGTGGCAAGCTCTATGTCAATCAGTTGGGCCATTGCCTGAATGTTAGATTAAGAGAGCATTATAATGTCAGGAAAAAATGCAATGAGCAGCTTGTGTTTCATTGTAGCACATTTGGGTGCAAACTATGTTTAAAGGGCCTTAGCTTTGCAAAAATACAGAGTAATGATAAAATTAGTAATTGGAACCAATGCAAATTGCAAGTTTAGCTTCACTCCGTCGCTCCTGTCAGAAAAGGAATTGTCATTCTTGAATCGGCCATAGTGTGCGCTCTGACATTGATAGTCTTGTCACTGCCTCTGGCATTTAAAGGTGTGTGTTGTAAATATATATATATACGTGTGGCTCGGTACCATTTGTTGAAAGTTAGCTTCTATCTTACTCCTCTTGTTTCTAGCGTTTAATACCTGTTACAGTGTCCTTCCCAACGAGGCCAGTTGTCAACTGGTGTGTGCTAAAAATGTTCCTTTTTCTGTTAACAGCGCAGAAGCCAGACTTATCATACATGGCAGACGGCTTTGTAAGTTATATTTTGTTGCTTAACCACTGTTTAGCAATTTGTGAGCATGGTAACAGAAGTCTTTATTGCTCCTGTGTAGTGCAAACACTGCAGGTGTTTAATGCATCATAGTCCCAATTGAACATGTCGTGTAAAGCATTTTACAAACGAGCGGACTAGTTACAGCTCGCCAAGTCCTTTCACATTTTTCTGTGCTTATTGTCAGTTTGATTATTTCTGTATGTTTTTATGTAAGCACACGAGCTAAATTGCCACAATCAACTTGGTTCTGCCATGATATGTGTTAGTGGTAGCAGAAGCTTCGGAAGTACTTAAATAATTAAGTACTGTAAGCCAACTTCAACAATGTCGAGCATTGATCTGTGAAAACTGAGGGCTAATGTTTAGGAGGTAGTAGTGTTTGGAAGTAGTAAGATTAGTAATGTTAGTAATTGTTTTTGTATTTAATAAACATGGTAAAAAAATGCAGTGGGCTGCTGGTAGCAGCAGAACCTGCAGCCTCTGCGTGACACCCTGTTAAGCTAATTTGGAGGCTGCCCCTTTTCTATTTTCATGGGTTATGTGTGTACATGTTACGTCAGCTGGTCCAAAGATCATTGACACTTGCAATTTTATTTTTTGCAGTTTCACTTAAAGGACGGCTTCTGTGTTTCTGGCACACAAGCGGCCAAAATATTTGGAAACAAAAAAGGCACGCTTGTGTGCAAGGACACAGCACAAGCACTGTGGGGCAGCGCCATCCTTGCGACCCGGAGCGTCAGCGGAAATGTAGCCCCCAAGAGGAGGGCATTGGGCGAGCTGCCAAAACAGCAGTAAACACCTAAGAAGGTGGATGTCGTAGTGGGTAAGCTGCCACAAAATGTTAATGCCACCACTAAATGTGCAGCGTTGTGTTTTAATGCTGTAGTTCACGTACTTGACACAGTAAACATTTGGGTGGTTTGTGGTTCCACTGGAATGATGGATGGCAGCACAGTATCCCTTTCCATTGGTTTTAATTCCTTGTACTGCCTCTGCTTTACATAGCTCGGTGGCAACCGAAGGACTTTGTGCAAGGCCCTTCTACAGAACTTGACTGCATGTTTTCTCTGTGCTTGAAAACATAGTTCTCTAGATGTGCTGATAGTTTTCATCTATGGGAATGTGATATTGTGTTATACTAAAATATCTTGAAAACCATGAAGTCAAAGCAAAAGTTAAGGATCACACAAAGCGATGGAATGAAAACTGTTAGGCCTAATGTTAAGAGACAGGAAGAGAGCGATGTGGATCAGAGAACAAATGGGGATAGCCGATATTCTAGTTGATATTAAGCGGAAGAAATGGAGCTGGGCAGGCCATGTAATGCATAGGATGGATAACCGGTGGACCATTAGAGTTCCAGAATAGATACCAAGAGAAGGGAAGTGCACTTGAGGACGGCATAAAACTAGGTGGGTTGATGAAGTTAGGAAACTTGCAGGTGCAAGTTGGAATCGGCTAGTGCAAGACAGGAGTAATTGGAGATCACAGGGAGAGGCCCTCGTCCTGCAGTGGACATAAATATAGGCTGAAAAGAGCATGCCTTTAATGTGATGACATGGAAATGAGCAAACATAATTGACCCGAAGCATTTATCCAAATTCTAGTTAGGTACTAGATTTGCCATTTCATTCTTAAGTTATTGCTAGTGCAGATAATGTTAACTTTAATATAAGCTATAGGATTTTGTCATATATGAGAACAATAATTTTATATATTGCCTTTGCATCATTTTATCATTGTGTGATTTCTGAAGTTGCTTTTTTTACTTATGCAATAAACGTAATTGTTTTCAGCTACAATCCAGCACTGGGGCAAGGAAAAAAACGTAGACGTGTCCGACACCATGAAGAACCTGTCAAGACTTTTAACCGAAAAAATTCAAGATGTTTCTAAGGCACTGCGGAAGCTGGACGAGTAAAACTGCAATGCAAATAAAACTGATTAACAGCTGAACTGCCTTTGTTGTGTGAAATCCATCAGAAGAACACTTTTGGTAGGCTTCTGCACGGGCCAGTTGCAATGGGGACCAACTGGGACCAGTTGCAACGGGGACCAACTGAGAATTGTTCCATAAACCAGTTCAACTGAAACCAGTTGCATTCCCAGTTGGAAATTTTCACCTGGGTGGTGACCCTTATTCTACGACTGTCATAATGCTGCAATTCAAGTCTGCCATGCCGCTGCTGCTATTGCTGCATTATTGTAATTGTGAAACCACTGTTCGAATATTTAAATAGTGTTTACTCTAATTGATCCACTGGAAATGCAACTGTTCTATGTGCCGAATTAGTACCTTCCCCCACGAAATGCAAATTGCCAATGCTGTTGCTGTGCACAAGGGAGGCTCTTCGACAGACATGTCCAATTCTCAACAGATTTCAACCCTTCAGTTTTTATACAAAGGGTTAGAAAAAATAATTCATGTCAGAGTGAGCAGATTATATTGCTAGGCATGGTGTTCCGTCAGACAGCCAATTTGGGTTCATGGAAAAAGATCTACCGAAATGGCTCTCAATAAAAAAATCATGAACTCTCTCAGCAGTTAGTTATTCAGGCCCCCAGGATTTCGAATAACGTAGCTAGCACCCTCAACTTTGTACTTACAACACATGCTGACCTGGCATCTCCCATCACATACTTACCAGGCATTAGTGACCACTTCTCGCTCCATTTTATAATTAACGCTGCTTTTCCTAAAAAGTCCAAACACTGAAAAACCATACACGACTATAGGAAAGCTAACTTCGTAGCAATGAATAACGAACTGTCTCATTTCTATGATGGTTTTGTTCAAAATTTCAATTATCATTCAGTCCAATCTAACTGGGATTTGTCTGTGAGTACAGATGACAGATTAACTGAGAAATACATGCCTAACCGCACAATCACTTCCAATGCACAAGGGTCATGGTTATCCAGTCATTTAAAATGCTTACCCAACTGGAAAAAGCGCTTCTGTCACTTAGCGAAATTATCCCCTTCTGATGCATGCTAGGCAGCTTATAAAGCCGCTTCAGATACCTACACAGCAGCTCTAAAAACTACTAAAGACAACCACCAATGCTATTTCATTAGAAGGTTCATCTGAAAATGCTGTTTCCGAGAAAATATGTGCAACCATCCTTAATGATTCATTTACAAGTCAGTTTTCAAATAATGGCAATATTGAACATCCTATTACATACCAGTACGAATACTTACCACTGCATCACGAGTTCCATGATAGTGACAAATTTTCCAACAATCCCTGAACTCATGTGAGCTTCCAAAGGAATGAAAAATTGGGAAGGTGGTTCCAATTTCTAAACCCAGCCCCAGAAACACCTCTTAATTATCAACCCATGTCCTTACAAGTAGCTTCACATGCCAGCTTCATATTTACTACCGCACAGCATGGCTTTTGAAAATCATATTCCTGCGAAACAACCAGTATCCGTCACTCATAAGCTGCATCGCATCCTGGATCGCTCATCCTGTGCTGTCTGTGTCTTCTCGAATTTTCTTAAAGCATTTGATAAAGTGTGCCATAATCTACTACTTTTTTAAGCAAAGCTTACTAAATATCGACCCTAACCTTCTAAAATGGATAGAGCATTTCTTTACTAACCGCTTCCAACTCGTTATTGATAGCGGTCGTAACTCTCCAGTCACTGAAGTACAATCAGGTGCACCACAAGGGTCTGTGTGCTGGGACCACTATTATTTGTTATCTATAGTATAGATCTAACTGTATTTATAGATCTAACTGTTACAATATCCTCAAACATACATCTGTTCGCAGATGATTGTGTTATCTTCTGGGAAATTAACAACACTGACGATACTATAACACTCCAAGTTGATCTGGATAATGTAGTTGACTGGAGCGGGAAGTGGCTAGTGGAAATAAATATTAACAAATGTGAAATAATGCACGTATCCAGATTGAATTCTACTCATAGCACCTAACATCTTAACGTTACCTTAGATTACGTGATGTCATGAATATCTTGCTGTACACATTGCAAATTACTCAAATTGGACCATTCAGGTAGAGTATGTTTAAACAATGCTAATCGCATGCTGGGGTACTTACGGCGTAACTTTTCCAAAGTACCGCCTACTTTCAAAATACAGCTTTACAAGGCTAACAGCTCGAAACTTGCATATGCATCTGCAATATGGGATCCCAGTCACGTTATTCTCACAACTTCACTTGAACTAATATAGTTGAACCCCGCTGTTACATTCCCGGGTGCTGCGTTTTCCCGGCTGTTATGTCGTTTTCGGCTGGTCCCAGCACAGCTCCCGTAGAACCCAATGCATTGGTAACCCCACCCCGCTGTTATGTTGCAACTGTGAGACCGTTCCCACGTCATACGTTGCGAACTGCCACCCCCCGTCGGCTCGAGTGGCCATTTTGACTTTTCATGTCGCTTGGCTTGGTGGCTTGATGATGGCATTGGCTGCCCAAAGTGCCGGGGGTGACACCTATGACATATTTTCGCTTTCCACCAGCAAAAGTATGGCCCTTAAGATCCATATTTGCTATCTAAAGATGGTGTCTATGACGCGTTGTGGCCCTAAAATTGGTTTTGGCTCATAGATGTTCCATATAAAGTCCAAGGGCGATAACGCCATCGCCGCGAGCTGTATGTGCGAGTGAAAGCATGCAAGGGGACCCGATGACCGCGTCTAAATCTCGCGCACGCAAGAAAGAAGAGCAGGGAGCGCCTTCTGTTGTGCTCGAAGTACTGGCAAGGCACGGAGGAGGGAGGGATAGCGGGTGGTGTTGTGTACTCTGGCATGTACTCTAGCATCAACTGCGTACTGAGCAGTGGCACGCGTGGTCACGCGGGCTGTATCTTGTTTGAAAGCGATTTGCGTTGGCGGCAGAGTCTAGGCAGCAGTGTAGGTGCATCGGCGGTTCGTACCTTTGTGCGTGCTGCGTGTTCTTGGCTGAGAGCTCAGTTTGCGTTGAAGCGATAGACAACAGCACGAAGGTCACTTCGGTTGCTTCTGCAGCGGCGCTTTCTCACGCCAGCGTTTGACAGTGCGTGTCCGCGCTCATCAAGTGTGATGTGTTCGTTTGCCTGTGGATGCTGTGACACCATGCTTGTTAATATGGTTAGTAAGCCAATGTTTAAAAGTTATATGGACGATAAAACTACTAGTGTTACGTGTTACTTTGTGTAGCTGTCTACTAATTTGCTATCGCAATCGATGCTGCGGCTTTCGGGCAAAACTACGAGTTCTTTGCACACGTAAGAATTCAAATACTATTGTGTGCAGTTCATCACTACTCCCTTTTCCTCATTTTTCCAGTTTCTCGGCTCTTGCGTTTTCTGGCTCTTATGTTTTTTTTACGGTCCCATGAAAAATGTATCAGTGGGATTGCACTGTACAATATAACTGCACATTTTATTCTAATTATAACTGCACCGCCAATATAACCTCAATTAAAACTAACCTAGCACTTACTCCACTATCCAACAGCCACAAAGTCACCAGTCTTTCGATATTTAATAAAATTGTTCATCACACCACACTCTACGATGACTTCATAGTGCTGCCTACGATTCGTGTCATGCGAAGTCTTTCTTTCAGTCTTTCATCCCCTGCACATCTCGGGAATGGAACCACCTTCGATCAAGTATCATAGCCATCACTAATAAGCTTTTTTGCGAAACATTACCTAACATTGTATAATCCGGAGAATCATTGTATTACCAGAACTCACAGCACTTTGTTTCTGCACCACTCCCCTCTTTAATGCCATATGGCCCCGAGGATACTTAAGATTAAATAAATAAATAAATAAATAAATAAATAAACAAACAAACAAATAAATGTGTGAACAAAAACAACTGGTTCTTGGCATTTATTTAGACTTTTCCAAAGCTTTTGATCTGCCCAACCATAACTTATTAATACACACACTTAATCACAATGGCATCAAGAGGTATACCCATTCGTGCCAGGTCTCCGAGAATTCCATAGTGCCACATGGTGTCGTAGGCCTTTTCCATATCCAGAGATACAGATCAAAGGAACTGTTAATGGACAAAATAATCACGAATAGTATCCTCAACATGCACGAGGTGGTCAGTTGTTGACCGGCCTTCTCTAAATACACATTGGTACGAGTAAAGCATTCTGTTTGATTCAAGATAATGTAGAAGGCACCGATTGATCACTTTTTGCAAACTTGCAGAGGCAACTTGTGAGTGCAATGAGGCAATATACCTTGTTACTCAGGCAGGATCCTTACGCTGTTTCAACACAGGGATGACAATAGTTTCTTTTCATGAGGCTGGAAGATGCTCAGCAGCCTAGAGAGTATAAAGAGTGTGAGCAGTGTGATTTGTGTCTCTGTAAAGATGTTTAATCATTTCGTATATAACTGTTGGGACCCGGAGCAGAGTTCTGACATGTGTTCAAGACAGCTTTCAGCTCAGCCATGCAGAAAGGCGACACACAAGGTTCATTTGGGCTACATTTACGGTCAAGTGGCTTCTGTTCCTCCATTTCTTTGTACTTCAGAAAAGACAAGGAATAGTGCACAGAGCTAGAAACGCACTCAATGTGCTCATCAAGAGCCTCTGCCTGGTCCTTCAGACCGTTTCCTTGTTCATTCACCAAGGCCAACGAATGAATTTGCTGCCCCTTCAACCTTCTAAGCCTGTCCCACACCTTCACTTCCTGTGTGTACGTATTAATACCGGAAAGAAAAGTCTCCCAGCTTGCCCTCCTTGCTTGCCTTCGCATCCGCCTTCCCTGCGATTTGATGTGTGTGAATTCAATAAGATCTCCACATTTGAGTATCGACGGGGTACGCCCCAAGCTTTATTTTGTTTCTTTCGCAGCTGCCTATCATCATTTCACCAAGGTACTCGTCTTTTGCATGAGTTACTGTTCGTGGAATGTGTTTTTCTGCTGCATCTAATATAAAAGTACACTACTGCGTCGTCAATGCTATATCAAGTCTGGTGATAAATAACTTGATTCTTTAAAATGGTCCCAGTCAGCCGAGGCTAGCTTCCACCGAAGAACACTTGGAGGGCATAATATGTTGCTGTATCATGTTTAACATTACAGGGAAGTGGTCACTTCCAAAGGGATTCTTTATTACGCCCCACTGTGAATACAGAAAGATGGCCACAAAGCCAATTGCTAAATCTATTGAATATGAATTATGTTGAAAACTGTAATAAGGGGGTTATTTTTCATTAAACAGGCTTACACCAGAAGGTACAAGAAAGTTTTCTATTAGCCAGCTCCTCGTGTCACACCGGGCGTCTCCCCAGAGTGTTATGGACATTAAAATCAACGGTAATCATTTATGGCTCTGGAAGTTGGCCAATGAACCTGTAGAATTCCGTTTTGCTGAGCTGATAGTTAGGGGATATGTAAATGGAACAGATGGCTACCAAGTTGTTGAAGAGAATCGTTCGCACAGACACTGCCTCGAGAGGCGTCTGAAGCGATATACTGTATGTTGGCAAGCCACAGACCTGTCGAAAATAACCACCACACCGGACGAGGCAACAGCGACGACAGGATCGCTACGAAAATTTGCATACTGGCAGAGAAAATTCACTTGTCTGGAATTTATGTGTCTCCTGGACAAAGAACACCTTAGGCTGATATCAAGATAATATTTCAGATTTGTCGTCTAGATTATGGATGAGTCCCCTGGCATTCCAGTGCATTATCTGCATTGCCGTTCTAATGTCAAAAATGTGTGTTCTGTGGGTAAAGAAAAAATTTACATCCACGTTGACGCGTCCTTCCCTGGACCTCGGGTATTTTGTTTCTTTTTTGGCATGGTCGAGAGAACTGCAATGCTCTTTTGGCACCAGCGGCGCTGGCATTGTATCCATTACCTGCAAGGAGGAGCTGGATGCCCGCCCTTGCAGGTGGCTTGTTCGTGTCTCAAGCGTCGACTGGTGAAAAAAGGCCTGGTAGCTCGACGGCTCCGGAGTACCCGAGCTCTTTTGCTGGTTGGGTTTTATTTACTGCCACCGTGGGGACAGGCCCGAAGGCTCGCTACACAGGGGCCGGGAAAGTGGCAGAGGCCGATGCAGTGTTGCTCCCCTACACGCAGCATCCTGTGGTGTGAAAAACTGTGCACCTTTTTATGGCTTCTTTGAGACATTTCTTATTTTTCAAGGTAATTATTTCTTTCCTCTTTTTTTTCATATATATGCCGAGTGGTCGCTGTGAAGAAGTACTCACAAATTGAGTATAGCAAGAGCAGACGACAGTGTGGATGACTCAACACGAGGACGAAAAGAAAGACAAGCGAGGCTCGTGCAGCGGAGGAAAAGGGGCTTGCGCAGAGGAATGGTTCGAACAGCGGCACGACTAGGGCCACAGAGCCTATAGAATCCACATCTACGCATGAGGTTCGCTTGACTGGGAGTCTTCAGGACAGAGAATGCCTCGGGTCGTTGCCTGGCACGAGTCCTCGGAGCGGCCTACTGCCGTCTAGCGCTATGGGCCGCCCACCTTTTCCCGCCCCGTGCTGCTGCTCCGTACTGCTGCCACGTCGGACATCACTCTACCTGCGAGTGTTCCATCTCTATACAAGTCTCACCACTCTCAGGATGTAAACAGCAACCTCCTGAGACTGTGTGGTTTCTTTCCTTATTTTTGAACAATTCTGATCAAGTTTAAGATGTTCTTTCGTGTCTATGTGCCGTCTAGTATAATTGTCATGTGTTTCGTAATCGTGCTCTGTCTTCTCCATCTTCCTGGCGTCATACGCCTTGCAACATGACGGTCCTAATCATCACAGTCGCCTTCGCAGTTCATGCAGTGGGGTGTGCCAGAAGTTACTGTAGGGTGGGTAGAGTTGAGTTGACCTCGACAGTTTTGCGAGCAGTGACCATACTTGTGGCACTTGAAACACCGACGACGGTTAGGAATGTAGCACACTACAGGCAAATGTAATAATCAGATGTTTTGTTGGAATTTCGTTGTTGTGTCGCCCAATTTTTATTCTTTTTACCTCAATTACATTTTGGTCTTGCCAGCCTTCCAATAATTCTTCGGTTAGCTCTAACAAGTCCACATCCAAAATCATGCCTCAGACTATGTTCAGGGAACAATGTGGGGTCACCGTTATTAGGATGACAGCAAAGGCTGCGAGTTTTGCAAGCTTTTCATGTTGCAGCTTGTCACAAACCTCGAGGAGGAAGTCACCGGTTGCCATCTCTCTAGCTTCATAGCCTGGTCCAATGGCGTCCGTTAGGGATTTAGATAGAAGTAAAGATGACGTAACTCTGTGGTATCATGGTAGTGATTCCTTGTGTTGAACAAAAGCTCAGAGAGCTTGTGTGTATGTGCTTTGCATTGGTACAATCGGGTAGCAAAGGAAATGATGCTCTATGCGTGTTGGATGTAGTTGCTTCGGCAGCAATGACAGCTAACCGCCAGAGAGCCCAACATGGGGACACTACAAGTTTGACAGAGCAATGACTTGCACACGCCAGCCGTGCATCGCTGTCATAACCCAATGCACCATAACTCAATGTTGGATATACCGCACCTGGTTACCCCAAGCCACCTCGGAGAGAAAAAAATGGGAAGAAAGAAGATAACAGGACAGAAAAGGCAAGTTGATAGCCCCTTCAGTCAAGAATTATGATCGGCTGTTGATAAATGTGTGAAATATACACAATTTTATACCAAGGTGCTGCAGACTCCATTAAGAGCAAGTCAAGGTGGTATAATGACTATTTCACCATAATTACAGAGTGACAAGGTACCTGATTATTGTGCACTCAGTAATGATACGTTTCTTCATAAAAAGGATCGAATCACTAGCACAAATTACTTGAAGTTATTTATTGGTAGCAAGTATTACCAGAAATTAAAAAATATTACTTCACAATTGCTACAGAAACGTCCCACATCACACCTCCCGTCAAACACTGTAGTGCCTGCTCCAAAGCGATCTTCGTTAGCGATAGATTTTCCTAGAAGTAAAATGAAGGTAAGCAGAATGTTCAATTTACCTTAAGCTTAATTCTCGTGGTCTATTCCTTGCCACAACTGCACAGAAATGGCAAAAATAAGTCACGTCTACAAATGTGTACACCATGACCGAAGGGTATAAGAAAGCAATCGATTGAGGAGAGGGACAGGAAAAGGCAACCACAGGTTTCCCCCGGGAGGGTCAGTCCAGGGGTGCAGTCTACATGAAGCCGAGGCCAAAGGGGTGTGTTGCCTCCAGCGAGGGGCCTTAATGGTCCTAGCACCTGGCTTCAGCTCAAACCCCAGGGTCCCCTTTTCCCCTGACAGGGCTAGGCGCAGGAGGGTCCAACCCCCATGCGATTGGGTCAGAGGTGTGACAACCCACCGAACGCCTGCCGATGCAGACACCCCTGCAGGCTTCACGTCTTGGCAGAATACCAGAAAAATGTGGTGCATGCACATGCATCGTCTTAGCTCGAATTACTGTCTTGTTGACTAACCTGGAAGCCATCACCAGGCGTGAGAGCCGAGTGGGGTGCATCTCTGGGGCTGGTTGGCGACTCAGCTGCAAGGTTTGAATAACAAAGTAAACTATCATCATCCCCTCGAAAATAATACCATGACAGTCCAGACAGACTAGCACTATTTGAATTGATATTTGAAATTGAATATTTATGAAGGAATGACACCTTCTACTCATCACAAAAAGGAAAGGAATGGCACAAGACCAACAGCATTGTAGCTTGACTGTGCCTACACTCCCACATATAAACTTGGTGCAAAAGCAAAGAGTCAAACAAGAGATTGCGCAGTTTCAATCACAGATGAAAGAATAGGAACACGCTTACTGCACATAAAATAAAAAATAAAAAATCAGACAAAGCACAACATCAACAGACACGCATGAGGGCTCTAAACTGGGCTTGTTGGTTGACACTCGCATGCAGGTAGTCCTGGGTTTGAATCCTAGTGACACCGAAAACCTACTGGTTCTTCTAGTCAGTGAGGATGTACCCTGGCCTGGTGCTCTGCTGCTTGTAGGTGTTTTCATTTCAAAAGGAGGGCCTACTGATATTTCTAGGTGTGGTTTCCGGGCACCCCTTGTTCAACGGTGGAGGGCCTTCATGTGGAGCATTCGCCGCAGCTGTGGCAGGCTTACCAGAGCGGCCACTATGTACCCACCAGTAAAACAGGTACAAGCGTGTTCCTGGTCACGTGCTCGGCTATTATGGAACCTGAATGTGAAAAGCACCCCTATGGTGCTCTGGGATGCTACATGGGAATTGCCACCACATGACCAGCTTTTACAGGGTTTTGTTGAGCCCACAGGGTTTGACAGGATTTGCATAGTACAGGCTCCTTTCCCAGGACTGTGCACCCCACAAAAAAAGTCGAGTACCAGGCCGGGGGGGGGGGGGGGGGGTACACTCGTGCCCATTTGCATAACCGATGGATAACAGGTAGACGAGAGGCTTTGAATCTGCATGTTTTGTACCTGTGGCGAAAAGGTGCAAATATCAACGAGGGCATGCAAATTACAATATGAAAGCTTATCAAAAGAAAGTCCACTTTTGTGAAGGTAAAATTTATAAATCGGGGGCATGTTATATTCAGGTACACTTTTTTTTGTACAGCAGTCCAGCGAAAATTGGGTGTGCATTCAATTCGGGGGCACGATAGATGTGGGTACATACTGTATGAGGCACGCCATAGTCGGGGACTTCAGTTTAATTTTGACAGCCTGGGTTTCTTTAACATGCGCCTGAACCTAAGTACAAAAGTGCTCTCGTATTTCCTCCCATGAAATGCGACCACCACAAGTGGGAGTGAACACGCCATAGCCACTGGGCTACCATGTCAGGCACTTTGTTGTTGGTGGCACCTTAAGGGGTACGAGTTCCCACAACTTGGGAAACCAAATTTGTGCTTGCTGGTTAGTGCACACTAATTTTTAGCGTGTAGTTAACCTGGATTTGCACCAGATACACACTGAGGTTTCAACTGCCAGAAGTTGACAACTGAGCTCTTGCCCTCGACTCCTGTTGCTTCACAATACTAGGAGTTGAGCTAAATACCATACGTCAACAGCAACTTTGTTCTGCAGTGCTGCTAAAATTGTCAAAGAGGGCAAAGATTAAAGTACCTGTTTTGCTTTTACCTTAGGCTACACACGGTGTCATAATATGCTGTCAATTATACCTGTAATTTATTGCGAATCGGACATGGTAAATTCCAAATTAAAATTATTTTCTGAAGGTTTGTGAATGCCTCTTGGGGCTTTTGAACATGGTGAAATGTGAAAAGCACATTGTATTAACCCCAGTCAAATTAAACAAAGCTGACTCTACTAACGGGTTTATACTCACTTCATTACCCCTTGTGTGACTAGTTCACTTGTTTTTTTTTCCACATCCAAGAGCAACCTTTGGGACACAAGACGTATCGTTGCGATACGTCTCGTTGAACACGACCCCGCCGCGTACAACATATACTGAAACCATGGCACACGCTTAGCATTTCTGTGTTCCATTCAGATTTAAGTGTGGCCACTGTTGCAAGAAAGCGATTCCACAAGAATGCAAAGTTGGACCACTTGGTTGAGCAACCGTTACAAGAATAAACAGCACAGCAAGAGGATCAATGAAGGACAAAACAACACAGGCACTGTGTCATCGCACTGTGAATCAACACAATAGCTGTGTAATTCGTGTCATTCCATGGCTCCCTCAGAACTTCAGTTGTCCAGAAAAAAAAAGATGCAAAGATAGATAACGAGAGCGGTAAAATTCTATGGGCACACAGATGTGACACAAAGTGTCAGGCCTTTCCTAAGTAAGTGGCATGGGGGAGGCCAACAACTACTCTGGGAGGCAACAAAAATGTTCCAAGCATCAGTCTAAAGGAAAGCATCAGTATAGCCTTAGAGCAATCAACTAAAAGTGAAAAGTGTAAATGGCCTGGCAATCTCGCCAACGATGTGTTTGCAAGCTGTAGTGCCAAGCAGCCTAAGTTTTCTGCTCCAGTCACAAGTGCTAATCTCTTTCTCAGATGAGCTGTCCGTTTTTTCCAAACTCAGGAAAATGTCCGTATAAGTAATGCTGGCTGGAAGTGAGAAAGAAGCGCGTGCCAAACCACAAGTTTTCTTGACCACTCACCACTTAATGTTGAATCCATCCCGAGATCACCTGCGGCCTCCATATCTGAAAGAGTGGCACAGGGAAGCTGCGTCAAGGCTGGA